>NC_056627.2:33200536-33450536 GCF_002870075.4 Lactuca sativa
GGAGGTGGTTTCGATCCAGTCTTCTCATCTCCCCCTTGTTTCGGAATGGACACGAAACTCGGTAGGCCTTCGATTTTGCTGAGAAGGTCCATGACCGGAGAGAGCTTTTCAGCGAGGGTACGCCTCACCGAATGGTTAAGAATGGGATCGTGTGCTTCCAGGATGTTGGATAATGTTGCGTGGACATACGAAACACACGTGTTGATCACCTCCCTTTCGGATCGAAGAGCTTCCAGTTGTTGTTGGGAGTTGGAAAGTTGCGTGCTCTTGACCTTGAGGGCGGTTGTTTTGCTCGCCAGAACGTCCATCAAAGAATTCTCAGCTGCAAGATCCTCTTGTAGCTTAGCGAGGCGAGCATCGATGGAGGCACGAAGTGCCGAGTTGTCGTCGCTGATATTTTGTCGTAGTGTAGCGAACGAAGTCAACTCCGTTGAGACGAACTTGGCCAATTGCTGAACAATTGGTTCCAAAGTTGTCTTGGTGGCGTCGGCGCTTTCCTGCAAGGACTTCAGCAGGACGGAAGCGTCGGAGAATAGTTTATCGACTTTTTCGGTCGCAGCCTCACAGACTCTGGTGGAGGCGTCAATCGCAGCAGTTGCTGAGGCCACCGAATCATGTTGAGCCCTGGAGAAGGCGTCAACAATTTTCTGAAGGGCAGCTTCAGAGAGAGAGGACTGCTGGTTGGAAGAGGAGGCGAGAAGTAGGTCAACCTTCTCGTTAATCTCTTTGAGATGCTTCTTCGTCACTGGAGCATCATCCTCCTCGTCACTCTGAACTTGAAACGGACTATAGTAGACCGAATCAAAGTTCATGTGTTCACCACCAAGGTAAGGGTTTTCGCCATCAGAGGCATTTTTAGGAGATGGAGGGGGTGGTGAAGTTGGGGGTGTTGTGGGTTTGGTAGGTTCAGGTTGAGTGGGTGTTGGGTTAAATTTGGGTGGTGGTTGAGTATGGGTAGTTTCGGTTGTATGGGTTTCGGTTTGTGGTGGTTCGGTTACGGGAGGTGTTTCGGTTACTAGAGGTGTTTCGGTTGCGGTGGTGAAAGTGGGTGGAGGAATAGGGAAAGATGTTGGGGGAATAGTGGGGTTTATGGTCAGAATGAAAGTAGGAATGGTTGGTGGAGGTGAAGGAACTGGGGAATTATGAAGTTCCATCTCTGGGGTAGGGGACCGAGGTGGTGTGTTGCCTCGTTGAGGAGATTCGTCTCCTTGAGAGCCGTCAGAACCCGAACTCTCACCCTCAGAGTCACTGGAGGAAGAGGGAATTACAAGCTTTCGCTTCTGTTGAGTCTTCCTCCTCTTCGGCTGTGGGGACTGTGCAGCCTTCGGTTGTTTCCTCTTTTTGGGAGAAGGTCCCTTTGGAGCTTTGGACGCTTGCTTCCCTTTTTCTACCTTTTTTCCCCTGCCCACCGGTTTGTCTGCATCGTGAATCGACCTGAGCATATCCGGTGTCAGTTCCCTAGGACCAGTTGGCCTAAACTCCTTGATCGTCCGAATTAATCTGCTGTCAGATGGCACGTCGCCATACATTGTCTCCGGGATGGAGCCAATGAAAGAAAATTTCGATGCATCTGAGACGATGATCTTCTTGGTATGGAACGTACCAACAGAAGACATCGATGCACCGTCAGGAGTGGGAACATCAAACTTGTCCATGGCCCACCTTGTAATCAAGATCCAGAAGCAGGCCAATGACACCTCAGAGTGTCGGGATGATGAAGAAAGGCTCTGGATGAGCTGTTGCCATAGGACCAACCCATAGTCCAGGTTAATCCCGTTATAGACCCCGTACATTATTGACAGGAAGAGACGACTTGCACCGTCGGATCCTGAGCTCCTTTCCGACAAGCCCTTGAAAAGGACTGTAAATAGGCCATTCCACTGTGGCGGCAGGCAAGACTTTTTAAACTTAGCGACAGAGGTGAGAACCTCTGTGTATCCCATGTTGTAAAACATGTTATACAGATGGCCAACCGAAATCGTCTCCGGATGGACTCTTGAAGGATCAATGGCAAACCCCAGCATGGTGCAGAAACGTTGACGAGAAACTGAGGTCTTGTGTTCTGCAAGTTCGAAAAACACCCGGTCGACTGCCTTGTCGTAGTAGGCAGTCGCGTAAACCTGCGATAGGGCCACCATTGGCACAGATTCAATTCTTGAGAGAGCCGGAGCAAGTTGGGAGTACTTCAAACATTCTATGACCGGCGATATGTAGGAGTCGTACGCCAGTGGGTTAAGATCAATAACCAGACATTGTTGTGGGCGGATAGGGAGGATCTGTGAAGTAGCATGAACGGAAGAGGATTCAGCCATTTTTGCAGGTATGAAGAAGATGATGAACAGGAAACTGTTTGGGAGTATTTGCTCTTTGGAAATTTTGGAGGCAGTAAAGAGGTAAAAGGTGGTGTAGACGGCTTTTTATAGTGGGTGATAGGAGAGAGAAAAATCGTTTCAAATCTCTTATGGAAATACGAAACGGGTTCTTGAGTGACAGATGGATGACAGTTGAGGCGTGCAATGATCACGTAGGAGAGAGAGTGTCAGGTTCCTAGGATCACGCCGCCCAAAAAGCGCCGTTTCAGAGAGAAAAACCGTTTCCATTTCCACACGCACCTTTAATGCCAGAGTGATGACGCTTGGATTTCGCACACGCGTCCACAAGTGTCAGTAAAAGCACGGCCGTTTCAAATTCACACGCGCCCACTTTTTACTGTCGTTGGAATTTCAATCCTTTTAACTCCCGCCGAGTCAACAACCTTTCGTCTTATCCTTGTAAACGGCATTGTTTGAATTAATTAACCACGTGGATTGTTTTTGACCACAACTTCATAATTAACCACCAAGTAATAATACAGCCTGTAAATAATTAGCAACGGAATTTGGGAAAATCAAAGATTTTCGTGCAAAGAGTGTAAAAGAAAAAGAAATAAAGCAACTCTTTTAAGGATATTCTGTGATGTCAATAATGACACGAAACTGATGATCCCGGGCACGAATCTCTTCCTTCAAGGTCAAGAGAGACCTTAAAGTGTTAGTATGGATTCCCGTTGAATTACGATCAAACACTTATTAATAAATGTTGAAAGGTTTCTTTTAATTAGGCTAAATAGGGGTGGCTTTCGCTTTGATTCATCAATTCTATTCTTGAAATAAGAAAGAAAGTGAACAAAGTACTTGTGAGACCGGTGTAGCCTGTTGAACAAATAGGAAGGAATTCATTTTAAATTAGCGTCGAAAAATATAAAATCTCAGAAAAAAAATTGAAAACTGGATCCCAAGGGAAGAAATGTTATGGTGTATAACAATTTCATAGGAATCACACAAAAGAAAATTTGAGATTTCATTAGGGTACATTCGTCAATCCTTTAGTGAAAACTTGAGCAATTTAATTGTTCACCGTCAATTCATTAGGTGTGGAATTTTGGGTTTCACTCAGCTCGTAGTGACACGAAACTAAGATCATAAACACAGATGTTGTGTAACCATAAACCTCAGTGGTAATTTCTGAGAGCCTCAAGGGTTACGTTGATGAAACGAATGTAGTGGAGAAGAGTTATGGAGATGGTGTAAGAAGAGATAGTACCTCTGCTGCGAAAATAAGGACCAAGCAGGAAACTCTTAACTCATGTGAGAAAAGAGTGAGGTAGCTCACGAAGAGAATAAATGTGTTAGCCTTATTGGGAAGACAAGGTTTGTGTGTACCAGGTCATAAAGGCTATTATTCAAAATCTTATGAGGCTTGGGACACATACAGCAGCATGCTTCTAGGGACACTTAAGTAAGTCATCAAATATATCCCCATAAACGAACGAACACACAAGAAAATAAAAATAAATTTTTTTTTTGGAGTTTTTGAGATTTAAAAAAAATTAAAAGAAAAATAAAAATAAAAAAAATAAGTAAGAAGAAAAGAAAAAGAATAAGACTTAAAAAAACTTTGGAAAGAATATGAAAAACTGAACCCGAACGTTCGGTTGGTTTCGGTTGGGAAAAAGTTGAAAAACCGAACCCGAGCATTCGGTTGGTTTCGGTTCTAGAAAATTTTGAAAAACCGAACCCGAACCTTCGGTTGGTTTCGGTTTAGGAAAATTTTGAAAAACCGAACCCGAACCTTCGGTTGGTTTCGGTTCAACAAAATTTTGAAAAACCGAACCCGAACCTTCGGTAGGTTTCGGTTTTGAAAAATTTTGAGAAACCAAGGAATTTAGACATGCAAGTGAATAATATTTTTAACACAAAGAAAAACAAAATTGTACAAGAAATATACAACAGAGAAAAACTACCTTTGAAGTAATGAGCGAGTCAGATGGTTGAAGCACACCCGAACGTTCGGTTGGTTTCGCTTCTTACGTTTAAGGTTGAGAGGTAGTGTGAGGTACTGACTCTGATTCCATCATACCTAGCCCTTGCAATATTTTATTGAATGATGCTTCAGGAAGAGCTTTGGTAAAGACGTCAGCCAGTTGATCAGTGGTTCTTACGAAGTGAACTTCGACGTTTCCATCTTCCACGTGATCTTTGATGAAGTGATACCTCAGTGCTATGTGTTTGGTTTTAGAGTGTTGCACTGGGTTATGACAGATCCTAATTGCACTTTCAGAGTCACAATATAGTGGGATCTTTTTCATATTGAGTCCATAGTCTCGAAGTTGACTCTGGATCCAAATCACTTGTGATGTGCAGGATGCAGCGGCAATGTATTCCGTTTCGACAGTAGACAACGACACACACGTTTGTTTCTTGGATTGCCAGCTGACCAACTTCCCGTCAAGGAATTGACAGCCACCAGTTGTGCTTTTACGGTCGAGTCCACATCCTCCAAGGTCAGCATCAGAATAGGCTTGAACGAAGAAGCGTGAGTTGGATGGATACCATAGACCTAAGGAGGTGGTTCGCTTGAGATAACGTAAGATGTTCTTCACTGCAAGCATGTTAGGTTCGCGTGGGTTTGCCTGAAATCGAGCACAATAACACACAGAAAACATGATATCAGGTCTGCTAGCAGTTAGATACATCAGTGAGCCTATCATTTGACGATAGAGCGTGATATCGACAGCCGGTTTGTCTAGAGATGGGGTAAGCTTGGTGTCGAATGCCATTGGGACTTTGACTTTTGAGTCTCCCATCATGCCAAACTTTGCTAAGAGAGTCTTCGTGTAAGCTTCCTGATTAATAAAGATGCCTTCGGGTCCTTGTCTTATGTTTAAACCAAGGAAAAAGTTAATAGGACCCATTGAGCTCATTTCAAACTTAGTCTCCATCAGCTTTCTGAATTCAGCTGTTAAGCTGGGATTCATGGAGCCAAAGATGATGTCATCGACATAAATTTGAACTATCATAAGGTGGTTATCTTCCTTTTTGCGAAAGAAGGTTGGGTCAACCGAACCTTGTTTAAATTTGGACATCTTTAAAAATTTTGTAAGCGTTTCATACCAGGCTCTCGGAGCTTGTTTGAGGCCGTATACAGCTTTATCCAGAATATAGCAATGATTTGGATATTTTTCGTTCACGAACCCAGGAGGTTGCTCCACATACACAGTTTCTTCGAGTTCTCCATTGAGAAATGCACACTTGACGTCCATTTGGAAAACCTCAAAGTTTTTGTGAGCAGCATAAGCCAGAAATATTCTAACAGATTCTAGGCTAGCTACTGGAGCGAAAGTCTCTTCATAGTCTATCCCTTCCTCCTGACAGTATCCCTTTACCACCAGATGAGCCTTGTTCCTTATAACATTGCCTTCCTTGTCCAATTTGTTCCTAAAAACCCATTTGAGACCAACAACCGAAGCATCTGGAGGAATTGGAATGAGGCGCCAGACTTTGTTCCTTTCAAACTCATTTAGTTCTTCTTGCATTGCTTGAACCCAATCGGAGTGATCGAGGGCAGTGTTAACTGTCTTCGGTTCAACTTTTGATACGAATGAGTTAAACATACAAAACTCAACCTTTGAAAATAAGGATGTCTGTTTTGCCTTCAGTTGTGATCGGGTCAGAACCTTTTCAGATACATCACCAACTACTTGAGAGATAGGATGATCTCTGGTCCATTTGGTAAGAGGAGGGTAATTCGGATCAAAGGTTGGGTCTAGTTCAGCATTGATCATTTCTTCTGGCTCAGATTGGCTATCGTAATCAAATGTCATATCATCATGCTTCCCCTCAATTGATGAGTTTTGAGAAACATGAGGTTCAGGGGTTTCTTGTGGTGCTGGACTTTCATGCGTTGAAGCACCTTCATTTGGAGAGGCATCTTCGGTTGGAGAAGCACCTTCGGTTGGTGAAGGACCTTCGGTTGAAGTTGTAGAACTTGACTCCCCCTGGACTTGTGAGCTTGGCTCCCCCTCAACATTTGAGCTTGGCTCCCCCTCGATTGAAGCATTGTTGGATGGAGAGTCATCAGTGGTCGATCCTCCTTCATGCATTCTCCTTGCAGCATCTTCGACAATCCGCTTCATATGATCAACTTTGTTGTCTGCTGCACTTGCTTCGGAGAGTGAAGCTTTCTCCGGTTCGTCAAAGAGCTCCAGAAATTTCTCGTATAAATTGGCGATCGAGACTGTGACGGCCAGTTTGAGGAAAGATTTCCCCAGCGGTGTCTTCTTTGGCCTGTAGCTTCTTGACATAGCTATTGTCAAAGGTCACATAGTATGTCTCTTCAATCCTTCTCGAACGCTTGTTTAGGACCCTGTACGCCTTGGATGTGAGTGAGTAACCCAGAAAAATTCCCTCGTCGGCTTTGACATCAAACTTGTTGCGGTGTTCTTTAGAGTTAAAGATGAAACACCTTGAGCCGAACACATGGAAAAATTTCACATTGGGCTTTCTGTTGTTTAGTATCTCATATGGTGTGAGCGTGAATCGCTTATTGAGATAGGACCTGTTCTGTGTAAAACAAGCAGCAGAAATAGCGTCAGCCCAAAAATAAAGAGGTAAGGAAGCGAAACTTAGCATAGTTCGGGCAGCTTCACACAAAGATCGGTTTCGTCTTTCGACTATTCCGTTCTGTTGTGGTGTGTAGGGAGCTGAGAAATTGTGACTAATTCCCTTTTCTGCAAGAAACTCTTCAAACTCTTTGTTCTTGAATTCAAGACCATTGTCGCTCCTGATGTTGCGAACAACCTTTTTGAGCTGTACTTCAATTTGCTTGATAAACACTTTCAGCTTTTGAGTCGCTTCAGATTTTGTAACAATTGGTAAAAATAGGAACGATCGTACGATGCTATCTTTTGATTATTAAGCAATATGAGTATTTTATTAAGAATGATTGAAGGAATTTAACCTCTTTTATTTAAATAAGTTATTGTGAATTATAAAACAAGTAACTATTGATAAATTTCGTTATGATGTATGACATCGAACCATCACCGGTTTGTGAAATTAGCATATAACATCATTTAAATGCAACAAACTTAATTTTTGTATCAACATGTCTCTAGTTGATAAGTAAGTTAGGTTCTATGTAAATCGTTTGCTTAATAGATGTGAAGGATCTAAATTTGACAAATATACGAACCAAAGTGACAAAACGTGTTTAACGATATGGTTAACTGGTTAAATGTCACGAAATTATACATTGCTCAATAAATTTTATATTTAAATAAATTAAAATATAAAATGAATTATTAAAAGGTATAATTAAAATGTATTTAAGTGTTTTTGAATAAAAAGAATAAAACATAAACATTAAAGTTCAAATACACAAAAACTACATTGTTATTTTATACTAAGTATACATGTATGTATTTGTATATATGTATTATTATCTAGTGAATGACTAGTTATAAGTCATGAATTAAAATGATTTCATGAAAGTTTTATGATGTCTAAATCAATTAAGATAAGAGAATTGGTGGAGATAAGTGCCAACTTAACTAATAAGTGCTTAATCACTTAAGACATTTTACTAAGAATGCTTATTAATCCCTCTTCTAATTTTCGAGATTAAGACCTTCCCTCTCCTTAAATAGAACTCCTAACTAACTAAATAACTAGTAGTTAGTTAGTTAACTAACTCTATCTCTAAACAACCACCCAAGCAAGTGGCTAGACAAGATCACATCACTTAAACTCACATCCCATCACAAGCTAGTCTAGGTTTTGTCCCCTTATCCTCTTCCACTCTTTCCTCCTTCATAATCACGAAATTTCATCTTCATTTTACCCTCATTTGACCAGCCAATACTCCAGGGAATTACTCTCAACCTTCATCTCATTTTCAAGCACAAGAACTTCCTTCCAAAGCCATCAAAACCATAAACTAAAGGGCTGCTGTCCCTTTTGTGTTTCAGCCACCATTTCACCCATCTACACCTTCCTTTTGCTTGATATTTTTACCACCAAATACCCCTGGAAGTTACTTGTTTTGATACTTAAAATTATTGATTCAAAACAGTGAGTAAACTACCCTTTTTCTTGCACTTTTGCTGTGAAATTTTCGTGACAGCAACATAGCCAAAAGAGTGGCTGTTTTGGAGCATCAAACCAACAACCAAAAGTTCATCTTCAACTTTCCATTCTTCAAGTATTCACATAAGGTGAGTTCATACCCCTACATTTTCATGTTTTATTCAAGTTTTAAGGGGGGGAATACAAGTTAGAACACTAAACATAACTCAAATTTAAATGACAGCTTTCTACAGAAAAGTTGAGTCCTGTTCACGGACTGTTTTGACCATCTTAAACTTAATATCTTTCAAAACTGTACAATATGCAAATAGTTCAAGTTTATACCTTTCTAATGACTACTCGCACGCGTTCATACGATTTTTCTACAATTTATGGCGATTTTTATAAAACTGCCTGTCATTTCAGAAGTGATTTCGGACCAGTCTGTGAAGATGTTCATTTTCACACTAGTTTCAGACCACTAAAAATCATAATAAAAATTAGGAACAAAGTAGACTCATTTTATAAACTCTCAGAGGTGACGGATTCAGTTTTTGACTTACGAGGATTTTTATATGAGTTTTCTAAAAACAGGGACAGTAAAGGGTAAAACTGTCAAAAGTGGTTTATACATTTATTAACACCTTCTAACATTTTTTTAGCAATGTTTATACATTAAGGAAGTTAAAACACAATCATTTAAATATGTTTAATTACCATTTTTACAAAAGTGATAAGTTCAAAAAGGTCTTAGGTATCAAACTTAAGGATTATTTCATGCAAAGTTTCTAATAAAAACGTAAGAATATGAACAACAATTACGAAACATACCAAATCATCTTTTAAAATTTATACATATATATAACCATATACATATATATGTTTTGTTTACAAAACTTCTTTATGCTTTTATATTATAAATTGCATGCCTCTATATGTATAGTTATATAAGAAATGTTTAAAAGACTTAGAAAGGCTATCCACCCTGTTTCCTTTTCCTCGATTTGGATGTGGTCTGGTGGGATATCGGGTACTCCTCCGAAGGTCGTTTAAATATTAGTTATATATCATGTATACATATATGGTCATAAATGTTCCACCAGTTAATTTAGTTTCGATACTCCTGGGTAGCAAAGCTGTATAAACCTACTTGGACACTCATCAATTACATTCTAGTAAACTATTATAGGAATAGTTTAGAGTAAACAAAACATTTTCACTACTACAAGAAATTACACCAGAGTCAGTTCATTCATGAGTCCAGACTACATGTTATATGAAGGAATACTTTTACATGAATACTTGTACATGAATACTTTTACATAGACATCATATGGCAATTTAATATTACATGTTATATGTCTAGATACGGTTATATTGTTCGCCTTTCTATCTTTACCTTGTGATTCAATCACATCATCGACGAGGTAGACTAGGACTTTATCTCCTAGTACCACATCATACTTTGAGGGACTAACCATTCCGATAACCACTGCTAGCTACAGAGGTAAATGAACAGTCTACGGATGTTCTAGGTTGATACCATTTCAGGTATACTTAAGAGACTACTAATAAGAGTTAAACAAGGAAAAACCATCACATTTTCAAGAGATGCGTACTTTCAAAACAGTCAGGTGTAGGTAAAAGACTACTTTCAAAACATTCGAGTCTTGGTAGAAGACTACTTTTATACTAGTAGGAAATATGGGATTTTCTAGAGTTTTTCGTACTTATACTAAATGTTTCATCATTCATTTACCAGTCTTTCATATCAACTAATCAAAGCAATGACATTAATTACTTATGAACTCACCAGCTTAAATGCTGATCTACTCTTTTAAAATAACTTGTATTCTCAGGTTACAAATAGACAGGTGTCGATACAAGGTTCAGAGAAGACGGAGCAGTCAAGACTCGTCTTTTATTTTGATAAGTTATTATCATATCTTGTACAATGAAAGAAAACACTTGTAACTAAAATTATACTATTGATGCAATGGATGATGTTGTTGCTTGTTTACTACTTTACATTTGTTGTGATGCATACATGACGTCCTCCGCCCCAGAACGTTTCCGCCGTTCGTGGTTTTGGGGTGTGACAGATTGGTATCAGAGCATTGTTTATAGTGAATTGAGTATATCAACCCATAAAAGATATACTAACTATAAATACAATGGGATTAAAAATACTCTGATTTAGAGTTTATACTTTAAATAATAAAATATTTAAGTAAGTATACGTGCTGCATTCATACTAAAAATCAGTACCACTAGGACTGTACAAAAGAATTACGATTGTTGGGCAACACAAGTGGGCTTAGAGACATATGGTCAAAACTGGGAAGATATAGCCTGATCGCCTATATTATCCGAGGGTTGACTAGCATGTGCCTAAGTTTAAATGTGTAGTCGCAACAATGCTAAAATCTTACCAACCCTACCACAATGAGAACAATAGAACATAACATTAAAATTAAAATACTATAGGAGTATTTGGTGTTACTATAAGTACTTTATACTTGAGAATTTAAAACAGGATCCTCATTACTAAGTTGATAGTTGCTAAGTGGATACACTATGGCTACATGTAATTAGGATGTTATAGACTTAGAATCAGTGATAATTTTGCCTTACCTCTATTCTGTGTGAATTTGGAAATAAGGTCACTTATTCGAAGGTCTATCCTGTTTAGATTACACATAGCTGGTATGCACTTCACAAATAGTGATGTAACTAATGAGGGTTTTCTAAATAATTATCTAGATAGTTCGTCTAATAATTATCCACTTACCCTAAATTCTCGCATAGAAATCATAGTTGGGCTCCATCCCCTTGACCACCAGTATCTTCCGAATGAAGTCATAGCTGGTTGGTTTGGAGAAGAACCAGAGAATGATCATCCTATCCCTTTGGATGATCATCATGATGAAAACCTTTCAGCCGATGCTATTTCCGAACTAGAGGTTGAGAACCTACCTCGAGCAACTCCCTTTCCAATTCCTAACCCTCGTCCAGCTCTTCTTGGCCCGACGCCTGATTCGGTGGAATGCTTGGAAACATGAAGCCAAGAACAAGATCAGCCCATGCCATTTATTGGCGACCGAAACTTTTACGACCTGAGCAATGGGGGATCAGCAGGTAGAATCTTGCCAATCATGGTCCGCAGAGTGGCCCAAAATGAGATTCAAGGCAGGACAGCCCAACATCAGATTGCCGAAGTTGTCACCGATGCAAGAATGAATACCCTCCACACCACTCATCTAGAAGATGCTCACAAGAGGTCAGAAAGAAACCATGAGAACCTGCTGCAAACACTAGCTGAAAACCCGAGCCAAAGTCATAGAGCTCCAAGTACGCCAGAGGGTGTAATAGAGACACCTACTTGACATGGAACGTCAATTGGTTGAACTAAGAATTCACCAGAGGAATTACCGTCACCAGTAGTAGACGCTTTACTTTATATCCCTTACAAAAAGAGGAATCGTATTCTTCTGTCTATGCCTGATGTGGCACTTTCTATGAAATTATCTTGTACCGTAAGTACTTTAGTTAGGTCTTTATACTGTCAGGAACTATCTCCTGTGTATATGATGTAAGACCTTTACAAGGCCATTTTCCTAAACCTTTACGCCGTAAATATCCAAGATATTGACCGCCGGCTAACTTTTGTGTCATTTCCATCATTCAAGTACTCTTATCATACTCTCATTGGAGTCTATCTGAAACCTGCTTTAGTTAAGTCATTGGACCATAGCAAGTTAGATACGGAGACATTTCCAAGTCTCTTTCAGTGGTTGGATTTTATTATTCACCAATCCACGATACCTCAACTTGTACAACAAACAGTGACATTCCATACCACCACCATCCCTACTACCTCAGTGCCAACAAGACCATATGTTGGAAACCTGCCAAAATGCACCAAGTGTAGCTTTCATCACAAAGGAAAGTGCAGGGAAATGCATTGCAAGAACTATAATGAAAAAGGGGCATACCACAAAGTTCTGTAGGGTGCCGGCTCAACAGACCAACCAGAACACAAAAGCTAGGATGAGTCGGACTTGCTACAGATGTGGAGAAGTAGGGCATTTCATAAAGGAGTTCCCGGAGACTAAAAACAAAGATGTCAAGAGCATCAGAAGTGTTTTAGCAACAGAGCGTGGGAAAGCAGTAATAGACCCCGCTGAGATTCCGGTACGATCTTTCCCGATAGCACATATGCATGGATACTATATAATAGCAACGCGGAGAGGAGTATTGTGAGTCGTAGATTTAATCAATTTCTCAACCAAAAACCTCAAAAACTTAAACGAAATATTTACAGTAGAATTGGAATAATCAAAAGCACTAGAGACGTGTACATAGGGTGCACTCTAACACTAAATCAACCAATTCATTCAAATCATCCTAAAACCGGTCACAATAAAAATTTACGACATTTTCATTTTAACAACGTATTAGTTAGTTTCCTCACCATACCGATATCATATATTAAGAAAAGGCCATTCGCCTAAACCCATCGAGTAATAGAACCCTCGTTGTCTATAACGACAAACCGGACACAATCCCCCGACTCACCTTTTGCAACAAGACTCAGAAGTACCTACACAGGAGGCACCACGCCGTCCTAGCCTGTGCTGTGGATAAGAAACAAGAAGAGAAAGACATCATGGATGTTGAAAAAGCCCGTAACCTTCTCGATATATTCGGAGAAGATCTCCTGGGAATACCATCCATACGGTAACCCGAGTTCAAAAATCAACCTAAGTGTAGTAGTTGCGGAAAAGGGTTGTGGTAAATGCCATCTCACCCAAGTTAATCACCCCACTCAAGTAGAGACTATGGACCCATACTAGTGAATCTATGATTACTAAGTGTATATATTGGAGTCCTATATAATCAAGATTCTACGGACTTAGGGTTGGTAATTCCGCTTTAAATCCTTTTCCTTGTTTGGATGTGGGCTTAGAATAGAATCACCGATTCGACTGTCTTTTCAATCTTAACTATACACGACTTATAAACACAAAGAGATGATAGATGAATCAGTTATGAGTCATACCATGAACTCCATGACAAGTTACCCAGGACAGTGGATGGACATGCTACCACTTGAGCGATCGTAGACAAATCAACCAAACCCACACACTTTCTACCGACCAAGGATACAAAGAAAAATAGAAAAGCTAACAGGAGCATATACAAAGAAAATTGCGAGACTGCATAGTATACCACTATCTATCATTTTGGATAAGGGACAGGCGATTCGCCTCGTGTTTTTAATAGTCGTTAAAGAAGTCCTTTTTATCACCCTCAAACTGAAAGACAAAGAGGAAGAACCATTCATCGAATCCTTATACAACATCAACTATTACATTAACATCAAGGTCACGTCATTCGAAGCTCTCTGCAGAAGCAGGTGTAGATCACCTCTTTGATGGGATGAGGTAGGTGACACACAAATAGCTAACAGGCAAGTTCCTAACAACACTTTCACCAGCCCCCAGATCATACGAGAAACTACAGAGAAGATTGTTCAAACCCGTGAATGATTGAAGGCATCCCAGGATCGGAAGAAGATCTTGTCTGATGAGACTCTTGTTATTCCACTGGATGAAATTGAAATCAACGGGAGTCTAAACTTCATCGAAGAATCGGTGGAAATCATGGATCAGGAGGTCAAAAGGACGAAACAAAGCCGCATACCCATAGTGAAGGCCCGTTGGAACGCCAAGCGAGGACCTGGATTCACTAGGGAACGCGCGAATCAAATAAAAAAAATATATAAAAAAAAAAAAGAAACACCCCCAATTGTTTAGTGATATCCCGTCTACAAGTTGAATTTCGGGGCGAAATTCTTTTAACGGGGGGAAATGTAACAATTGGTAAAAATAGGAACGATCGTACGATGCTATCTTTTGATTATTAAGCAATATGAGTATTTTATTAAGAATGGTTGAAGGAATTTAACCTCTTTTATTTAAATAAGTTATTGTGAATTATAAAACAAGTAACTATTGATAAATTTCGTTATGATGTATGACATCGAACCATCACCGGTTTGTGAAATTAGCATATAACATCATTTAAATGCAACAAACTTAATTTTTGTATCAACATGTCTCTAGTTGATAAGTAAGTTAGGTTCTATGTAAATCGTTTGCTTAATAGATGTGAAGGATCTAAATTTGACAAATATACGAACCAAAGTGACAAAACGTGTTTAACGATATGGTTAACCGGTTAAATGTCACGAAATTATACATTGCTCAATAAATTTTATATTTAAATAAATTAAAATATAAAATGAATTATTAAAAGGTATAATTAAAATGTATTTAAGTGTTTTTGAATAAAAAGAATAAAACATAAACATTAAAGTTCAAATACACAAAAACTACATTGTTATTTTATACTAAGTATATATGTATGTATTTGTATATATGTATTATTATCTAGTGAATGACTAGTTATAAGTCATGAATTAAAATGATTTCATGAAAGTTTTATGATGTCTAAATCAATTAAGATAAGAGAATTGGTGGAGATAAGTGCCAACTTAACTAATAAGTGCTTAATCACTTATGACATTTTACTAAGAATGCTTATTAATCCCTCTTCTAATTTTCGAGATTAAGACCTTCCCTCTCCTTAACTAGAACTCCTAACTAACTAAATAACTAGTAGTTAGTTAGTTAACTAACTCTATCTCTAAACAACCACCCAAGCAAGTGGCTAGACAAGATCACATCACTTAAACTCACATCCCATCACAAGCTAGTCTAGGTTTTGTCCCCTTATCCTCTTCCACTCTTTCCTCCTTCATAATCACGAAATTTCATCTTCATTTTACCCTCATTTGACCAGCCAATACTCCAGGGAATTACTCTCAACCTTCATCTCATTTTCAAGCACAAGAACTTCCTTCCAAAGCCATCAAAACCATGAACTAAAGGGCTGCTGTCCCTTTTGTGTTTCAGCCACCATTTCACCCATCTACACCTTCCTTTTGCTTGATATTTTTACCACCAAATACCCCTGGAAGTTACTTGTTTTGATAATCAAAATTATTGATTCAAAACAGTGAGTAAACTACCCTTTTTCTTGCACTTTTGCTGTGAAATTTTCGTGACAGCAACATAGTCAAAAGAGTGGCTGTTTTGGAGCATCAAACCAACAACCAAAAGTTCATCTTCAACTTTTCATTCTTCAAGTATTAACATAAGGTGAGTTCATACCCCTATATTTTCATGTTTTATTCAAGTTTTAAGGGGGGGAATACAAGTTAGAACACTAAACATAACTCAAATTTAAATGACAGCTTTCTACAGAAAAGTTGAGTCCTGTTCACGGACTGTTTTGACCATCTTAAACTTAATATCTTTCAAAACTGTACAATATGCAAATAGTTCAAGTTTATACCTTTCTAATGACTACTCGCACGCGTTCATACGATTTTTCTACAATTTATGGCGATTTTTATAAAACTGCCTGTCATTTCAGAAGTGATTTCGGACCAGTCTGTGAAGATGTTCATTTTCACACTAGTTTGAGACCACTAAAAATCATAATAAAAATTAGGAACAAAGTAGACTCATTTTATAAACTCTCAGAGGTGACGGATTCAGTTTTTGACTTACGAGGATTTTTATATGAGTTTTCTAAAAACAGGGACAGTAAAGGGTAAAACTGTCAAAATTGGTTTATACATTTATTAACACCTTCTAACATTTTTTTAGCAATGTTTATACATTAAGGAAGTTAAAACACAATCATTTAAATATGTTTAATTACCATTTTTACAAAAGTGATAAGTTCAAAAAGGTCTTAGGTATCAAACTTAAGGATTATTTCATGCAAAGTTTCTAATAAAAACGTAAGAATATGAACAACAATTACGAAACATACCAAATCATCTTTTAAAATTTATACATATATATAACCATATACATATATATGTTTTGTTTACAAAACTTCTTTATGCTTGTATATTATAAATTGCATGCCTCTATATGTATAGTTATATAAGAAATGTTTAAAAGACTTAGAAAGGCTATCCACCCTGTTTCCTTTTCCTCGATTTGGATGTGGTCTGGTGGGATATCGGGTACTCCTCCGAAGGTCGTTTAAATATTAGTTATATATCATGTATACATATATGGTCATAAATGTTCCACCAGTTAATTTAGTTTCGATACTCCTGGGTAGCAAAGGTGTATAAACCTACTTGGACACTCATCAATTACATTCTAGTAAACTATTATAGGAATGGTTTAGAGTAAACAAAACATTTTCACTACTACAAGAAATTACACCAGAGTCAGTTCATTCATGAGTCCAGACTACATGTTATATGAAGGAATACTTTTACATGAATACTTGTACATGAATACTTTTACATAGACATCATATGGCAATTTAATATTACATGTTATATGTCTAGATACGGTTATATTGTTCGCCTTTCTATCTTTACCTTGTGATTCAATCACATCATCGACGAGGTAGACTGGGACTTTATCTCCTAGTACCACATCATACTTTGAGGGACTAACCATTCCGATAACCACTGCTAGCTACAGAGGTAAATGAACAATCTACGGATGTTCTAGGTTGATACCATCGTGGGTATACAGAAGGGACTAACTATTCCTAAACCCGGCTGTTAGCAACAGAGGTAAATGAACAGTCTACGGATGTTCTAGGTTGATACCATTTCAGGTATACTTAAGAGACTACTAATAAGAGTTAAACAAGGAAAAACCATCACATTTTCAAGAGATGCGTACTTTCAAAACAGTCAGGTCTAGGTAAAAGACTACTTTCAAAACATTCGAGTCTTGGTAGAAGACTACTTTTATACTAGTAGGAAATATGGGATTTTCTAGAGTTTTTCGTACTTATACTAAATGTTTCATCATTCATTTACCAGTCTTTCATATCGACTAATCAAAGCAATGACATTAAATACTTATGAACTCACCAGCTTAAATGCTGATCTACTCTTTCAAAATAACTTGTATTCTCAGGTTACAAATAGACAGGTGTCGATACAAGGTTCAGAGAAGACGGAGCAGTCAAGACTCGTCTTTTATTTTGATAAGTTATTATCATATCTTGTACAATGAAAGAAAACACTTGTAACTAAAATTATACTATTGATGCAATGGATGATGTTGTTGCTTGTTTACTACTTTACATTTGTTGTGATGCATACATGACGTCCTCCGCCCCAGAACGTTTCCGCCGTTCGTGGTTTTGGGGTGTGACAGATTTGAGCTTTAGAAAGAACACCCATGTAAATCGTGAAAAATCATCAACAATAACAAGAATATACTTGTTACCACTGATGGTTTCGATAGATGAAGGAGCACACAAATCAATATGAAGTAATTCGAGTGGTTCAACAACTTTTGTGTTGATTACAGATAAGTGACTTTGACGACTCTGTTTCCCCATTTCGCATGCAGCACACAAATGCTCTCTGTCAAACTTGAGCAATGGAAGACCCCTAACATGACCTCCAGTGACAAGTCGGTTGATATCTTTAAAGTTGAGATGAGAGAGTCTTCGGTGCCACAACCAGCTTTCGTCGGATTGAGCTTTTGATAACAAGCATATAGCTGGGTTTCCTTTGATGGGTTTAAGGTTTAAGGGAAACATTTCACCTTTTCGCTCTGACTTGAGAATTACTTTCTTTGTCTTTTTCTCTATGATTTCAGAACCTTCATCATCGAATGAGACTTTGAGACCTGTACCTCCAACAAGTTGAGATACACTTATGAGGTTGTGTTGGAGTCCTTCCACATAAGCCACCTTCCTTATAGTAAAGTCCCCATTTGTTATCATCCCGTATCCCTTTATGGTGCCGAAAGAATTATTTCCAAACTTGACGTTGCCACCATTTGCAAGAGATCTGTATTCCCTGAGCTCCTCTTTCCTCCCTGTCATGTGACGTGAGCAGCCACTATCGATGTACCATTCTTCATCGAACTGCTCGTCACTTATAACTTGGAAAAATTAAGCAGATTTAGGAACCCAAAGTTTCTTGGGTCCATGTGAGCTTTTCATGGGAACAGGAACAGTAAGAGAGATGTCAACTAGATATGTTCGTTTTATAAGAGTTGTTTCATCTTTCTTTTTAATGGTAAAAACTTTTATTTTGTTAGGATTAGGTGCGTTTGATTTGGACTCTGGCTTGGGTTCATTAACCTTCTATTTGCCCTTTTGTTCAGCTGACGAATGAGATTTTTGAGAACAAACAGAATTAGCTTTAGAGCAAGATGGAGATGAATTGGTGGAAGTAGAAGAATTAGAAGAACGAGAAGAATTAGAATGAGTGGATTTGGATTGAGAGGATTTCATGGCTGGAGACTCTGGGTGACCCTTTTGCTTTTGATCATTGGAGGGACTGACCTTAGAGTCTTGTTCTCTTTTGACTTCAGAACCGAACCTTTGCGTTCGGTTGGAGTTGTTCTCAGAACCGAACCTTTGGTTTCGGTTGAAGTCTTTTTCAGAACCGAACGTTTGCTTTCGGTTGTTGTGACTATCAGGCTTTCCTACAGGATTGTTTTCATACTTCAGATTCTTGTCTTGGTGTGAGAAGTATGCATTCTGGGATTGCCAGAATTGTTTCCTTTCAGAAAGGTTCTTCCTGTATCTTTGGTTCCTTTCTCTCTTCCTATTCCTCATCTGCTTAGGTTGATGATGAACATTCGCTTTCGTTTTCGGAGTCTCCTTGGCTGGTTCCTTTTGAACTGTAGGAGTTTTACTTTGAGCCGAGGGAGCAGAGGGAATATCTGAAGAAGTTCCACTTTGAGCTGAGGGAGAGGGAATGTCTCCTTTTGCCGAACGATCATCCCCTTGAGGAATATCTTTCGTACCACTGGAGCTTGGCTCATCGAAATTATCCGGCTTATTCAAGGGTTCAGGTATGTATCTTCCTTTACTCATCTAGGAGGTTCTTTCAGATAAGCCAACAGTTTCGTTTGCATTATCTATTAGAGCTTCCCAGAAGTACTCATCGCAACCATCAGCATTGTCTTCGTTTACAATAGCTGTGAGTTCAGCAGTCTGATGTTCGGTTACTCCAGTCACCTTGTATACTTGATTCGGAGTGGTCCTGACCTTTTGATACACGACTGCTTTCTCTGCTAATTTCGGGGACTTTTGTTGGGACAATCGAGCGAACTCCACTGAATTTTCAGAAATAAGATTCTTGTGGTTTTCAGGTTCGCTTTTAATAAATTCTGAGCAGTCAACCGTGTCCTCTACAGAAATTTCACTCATGTTTTCGTCCTCGTTAAGCTCGGATGCATTTTCAACATCAATTTTGTTTTCTGAGCTTACGTTGGCGTTTAAAGAGTCAAATTTTTGCATGGTTTCAGTTCTCAGTTTAAGTCTGTCATTTTCATCCAAAAGATTTTTAAGCATGTCCTTGTGGTCCTTGGATTTAACGAAGGACTCAATTTTGTCCAGTCCATACATGTAGGTCGGATTGACATTATCAGACGATATCACACTCTCACAATTGTAGGCTTCGGCATCGATTTCATCCTCCTTAAACTCTAGGAAGGGCAAAATCATGTGATGGATCTTTTGGCCTATTTCACAATCCAAGTGAAGCTGAGTAATATTAGAATATAAACGTTTAGCAATTAAACAAAAAACATTCCGCTGTTTTAACAATTTTAAATTGTCTCTTTGCAAATAAATGTTTTCGTCTTTAACTTTAACTAATTCCGACTCCTTTAACTCGATCCATATTCTCCGCTCCTCACTCTTCGACGCCACCCTGCTTAATTGATCAGTTAGGTTAGAATTGGTGACTCGAGTTTGAGTTAAGCTACTATCTAGATGAGAAATTCTTGTATTAACGTTTTTTAGTTCTTTCTCATATGAGGATGGTGGTACTTTAGATGAAATAAAAACCGATTGTACCTTCTTTATCAATTCATCGCGCTCATTGAACTGCTGGCTGAGTGGTTTGGCCGTAAAGCACATGTCCTCCTGCACCTTCGGTCCATCGCTTCCACTATCGGTGTTGTATCCCCTCATTTGAGATACGTCAGTCACCATGAAGCATCTTCCTCCACTGCTTTCCTCCTTGGCCACATAAGCCTTTCCATGGGTAGGCTTCCTCACTTCATCGTCTTCTGAGTCGGTAGACCAAACTTCCGTGCTACCGAACTCGTCATCTTTAACCGAACCCTGCACAATAAGAGCATTAATAGAAGGGTTAGCGGTAGACTTCTTCTTTCTCAACTCATCCAATCTTTTCTGCAACACAGCCTCCTCATCATTTCCATCATCCTTTTCAGCCATCTTCTTAAGGACACAATCCTTAGCATAGTGGTTTTTCCCACCACAGTAGAAACAGCTTACTCCGGAATCGCCATCCACCTTCGGTTCCTTCTTGGGCTCCTCAACCTTCGGTTCATTGTTCACCTTTTCAGAGCTGTAACTCCCCTGCCAGTTTCGGTTTTTATTGCTGGGGAATCTCTTCTTTATGAACCTTTTGGGATTGGACACCATCATGGCATAGTCCTCAGACGTGAGGTCATACTCCTCCAAGTTGAGGTCTTCATCCTCCATCACAGCTTTACTTTTTGATAGGAGGGCCAACGAACCAAGACTTGAAACGACGTTCTTCTCTTGCAGCACAATCTTCTCTTGGGACTTGAGAATGCCCACCAGTTTCGCCAAAGAGTATGATTTAAACTGCTCATGGGCTTTGACTGTGGAAACCACTGCTCTCCATTCAGACCTTAGTCCATTCAAGAAAGTAACCTTCTGTTCGATAAGCTTCCTTTCAATATCATGTTTGATCATCTTGCTGAGAAGATGATTGAAGCGATCGAACGTCTGGGTCACCGTTTCTTCGGCCCCTTGCCTGAATTCTCCAAACTCAGATAAAAGCAAAGTTTGGATAGAATGTTCAAGATCCTCTTCTGTAGAATACAGTTCACGAAGTCTATCCCAAACTTCCTTTGCCGTCGTGCATGAGCTGACCAACCTGAATGTGTCAGACTGAAGGGCGAATCTGATCAACCTTAACGCCTTAATATTGCACTGGAATTTGTCCTTTTCATCTTGTGCAATATCCTTCACATCCTTTAGCAGATCATTGTACTCCTTTTGTGTCTTAATAATTCTGGACGTTGCAGAATGAGAAAACGGTCCATTGATGATGGCTTCCCATATGAGGTACCCATTATACTCCGATCCAATCACGTAGTCTTCAAAGTGATGCGCCCATACTTCATAGTCATGGATGTATAAGATTGGAATCTTTGTCGTCGAACCGATGCTGTTGGAAATATTAATAGGGTTTGATTGCGTCGCGTCCATTATGATCGTAAAAACCTGTTCAAAGATCAGACTTGTAATAAAGCAGATTAGGGCAAAACAATAAATATCAAGATACGTCAATAAAGAGATGACGGCTCAATAAATATCGATAGTTGCGGAAAAACCCTAATGGAAATCTTTTTCACAGAAAAGATGTGTATCGATTATACAGCCTCCTGCTCTGATACCAATTGATGAGATTAAAACAACCTTTAATCTATGAAGATCGATTAGATCTTGAACAAGTATGTAAATATAAAACTGTAAGAACCCAATAATAAGAACAAGACAAGATAGAATCAAACGAGTCGAATGATTAAACAAAATCCTCAGAAGAGCTCGATTAAGAACATCAACTGTAGAGGATTGGTAGGTTACAAGAACGATTAAAGAAACCTGTTGTGCTCTAGATGAATCGCTATTTTCGTTAATCTCTCAATAGTTTCCCTAATATGCATGCAAGCGTAAACTTATATACAAAACATAAAAGGCTCTCGGTTGGACAGGCCCAAACCGGAATACAAAATAACTTATACTATCGAGCCCAAAAGACGCAATCTTCAAAATAATCTTCAGCCCAACACATGGAACAAAGGGAATCAAGACGTGACACTTTTTCCATCAAATAAGGCCAAAATATAGTCACCCAACTAGCCTAAGGTTCTGGAGTTGTCTAAAACTCCAAGAACATTACTTCAAAGGACTTCAAGGTATGATACAATAGAATAGAATGATAAATATGGAACACATTTCCAACTACCAAGTACACCCTCTTATTCTTCCAAAGATTTAATCCAAGGCTTCAATCTTCAAAAACACCAAGAACACATCAAGAACACTCATATAGGGCTAGATTTTTCGAGATAGGAGAGTAGAGGATTAAGAGAATGACCTAACCCTAAAGTTATTATCCTTAAATACAGAGGAAACGCTAAAATCTTGGGCTTGGATTGCAGTGGTTGCCACGTCGTGGCATCCTTCTTGCCACATCTTGGTGTTCATCATGATGCAAATTTCACTTAAGTCTCATGACACTTCGTGGTTATTATCCCACCATGTTATGACATATGTTTTTTTTTCCTAAAAAACAAATCTTTGACCTCCTTAAATTTTTAACTGGTCCAATTAGAGAGAGAGAGAGAGACAGAGAAGGAAAGAGAATCAAGAAAAAATAAATATTTAACCTATATTTTTAATAAATTTATATTAACTATACATTAGGATGATAGGATTTATATAATTCAATGGAAAAAGGTTTTTCATATGTAAGTATCATAACTCGTTTTTATTCAAAATTAACCAAGGAATTTGTAGAATTTTAACTAAAAAGCCTTTTAAATGCATCCAAGCATCAAATGAAAAACCCAAAGTTGTTTTGAAAGAACAATCTTAATTCCAAAGATCATCTCGCACTGACATATTTCATCGTTGAAATGTTTATTTTACACATCAAACAACTACAATCTACTTGTTAATTTTCAGGCAAATTATATACCAAAAATGGAAAGATAAAAGAAGAAAATATGAATAACAAACAATGGAAGATAATGTTCTTATAGATGCAAAAAGTTGCATTTAATCATTCATTTTAGTTGAAGAAGATGAAAAGTTTTAGAGTTACAAATGGTTAAAGACAATCGAGTAGAGTAAATTGAAATGTTATAGTTGAAGATAGAAGAAATAGTTGAACCATATTGATTTGGATGGTTTTTTTATAAGAGTTGTATATATATATATATATATATATATATATATATATATATATATATATATATATATATATATATATATATATATATATGATAAAAAAATATGTATTTTTTCTTAAATAATATTATATTTATGTTGATGTTTAATTATGGAGAATTAAAAACTAACTATTTTAATATATTTGAAAAAAAATCCGATAAAAATAACATCCCAAAATGGTTGGCTAACATTCTTTCTTCACATTTATGAGCTACATCGACCTTTGTATCCTCACACGTAGGCCGAGATCTGATTAATTTTCTCATTAAATCATTGTCAAAACTCACCATCGCCAATCGTCGCCTCGATGGAATACCAAAAAACACTACGCTCTACTTCAAAGTCCAGATCTAACGGAGCACGAGAAAACTTATCTGATCTGCTTCGTTAGAACAGTAGATCTAACAAAGCAGAAAGCTCTTGTCATATCCAGATCTATGACCACCTCTAGATCCCCACTGTCATTGGTTCTTCTCTTCTCGGTCAAAACTGTTTGTCGCCACTCTCCAATTCTATATCTAAACCCTAAACCATCGCGACCGCTCTTCACACCATATCTATAGTCCCTTTCGTCAAATGTGAAACCATAAGTAGGGAAAATGGCCAACACCACCGTAATAACTCAGATCTAAAACCATAGTCAGGTTACTGTCATGGACCACCATTGTCGTCACTTGCGCTTAGGGGTGAGCATGGTGCAGTTTGGTGCTATTATTAGCCAAAACCAAACCGTAAACCTGCAATGCAGTTATCCCAACCATAAAATCGAATGATCCATTTATTTTAGCATCATGGTTTTTTCAAATTTTTATGTTGTTCATTTTTTTTCGGTTCGATTTCGGTTTTAAACCGAATGCAAACCCAAACCTTGATCTAGTTAACAACCTCTTGAGAAATCATAGTATCATACTATATTATAAAATAAGTATTTTCCTTTCACCACATTCATTTGAAACTCCCATGTATTTTTCTTTCACCACATTCATTTGAAACTCCCATGGCTTTTCAATATCTTTCTAATATTAATTATAAGTTGGTTAATAAGGCTAAATAAATATCAAACCTAAAGTGTAATCATATATAAACTAAATTTCAATATTAAGATAATATATTTACTTCAACTTATGAAGTGATTTTTTTTTAACTTTTAACATATTATACTTAATTTATTAGTTTTAATATATTGTTGGATATAAACCATTATCATTTTAAAGATACAATTTTAGAACAATCTGTATAAAATACTTGAATTATTAATTTGAATATAGTATTACAGGGTAAACTTAAATATAAATTTTAGTTTAACTTAAACAACCCAAAAAATATTTTTTAAATAGTTAAAAGTGATTATTTTTAGTGTTTTTCTAATAATAATTATAAGTTGGTTAATAAGGTTAAATAAATATCAAACCTAAAGCGTAATCATAAATATAATAAATTTTAATTTTAAAATATTATATTTACTTCTACTTATAAAGTTATGTCTTTAACTTTTAACATATTATACTTAATTTATTAGATATAATATGTTGTTGTATGTAAACCATTACCAGTTTAAAGCTACAACTTTTGAATAGTTTGGACAAAATACTTAAATTCTTATTTTTAATATAACATTACAATGTCAACTTGAATATAAATTTCAGTTACTCTTAAAAAACTCAATGAATATTTTGTGAATAGTTAAAAATGATAAATTGTAGTGCTAAATGCAAAAACTAAATTATAATATCAATTTAACTAAAATATTTTCTAAAGATATTTTTATAATGATTAAAAGTTTTCAAATAAGTAGCTTAAAATAACTTTTAATAACAATAGTTAAAAATAACTTTATATAAATGATTATATTGTTATCTTTATAGTCAAAAAACAATGTTTGATGTTTTATATAATTATAATGATACCAATTAAAACATTAAACAAATAAATTTTTAAAAGTTATTTAACAATAACAACAACTATAAATAACATTAAACCATATATTATATTTAATTTTATTCATGTGGAACTCGCAAGTAAAAGTCATTCAAACGATTGAGATTATGCAGTTATAATAAATTTATATATTATCATATAATTCAAAATAGACAATATATTATGTCAATTTAGTATATAAATTATTATAGTAAAAATTTAACAACAATGTTATTGTTATATTTAGAAAAACATATATTTATACAGATTTCAACTATATATGTCTTTTTGTGCAATGCATGGACATTCGCCTAGTCATTATATAAGAGGAGGAGGGGGCGAATGTTTTTTCTATAAGCTAATGTGGGATCCTCAAAAGTTAAGAGGAAAAAGAAATGGGTAACCTTTGTATAGATGATGAAAATTACCGAACTTTCATCTGGGCATTGATGTAGGATGCGTCCCCCAGCTAGTAAAATAAAATGAATATGTCGAGAAAAAGTTTTGAACTAAAAATATCACCTCAAAAAGGCTTAGTACCTTACTCAATTGAACAAACATAAACTTCTTGTGAAATTACATGAATTTATTTAAAATAGACACATAAAATATTTTATTTAAAAAAACTTTATATAAATTGGTTCGGTTCGTTTTTTTCTCATTCTACAAAACCAAATCAAATGGAAATATTCAATTTTTGAAAGAATATAAACAAAACCATCAGTTTCATTTTCGGTTTCGGTTTTTTGGTATCAGTATTTCAGTTTTTTTATTCGGTTTTTTGTTTTACGGTTTGGTTTTTGCTCACCCTAACTGTCATAAACGACCAACACCCTTGGAATATCTATGTGTGTGAGTGTGTGTGTGTGTGTGTATATATATATATATATATATATATATATATATATATATATATATATATATATATATATATATATATATATATATATATATATATATAATACCAATGAAGAAATGTAAATGATAGTTATTCTTAAATAAATACATGATTTAATGTTAATACATTTTGGATTATTGAAAAGGGCGTAGATGGGGCCGATCACATAAATGAGTGAATCGCTAGGTGTCTAAATTTCCAAGTAAGCTAATCTTCTCTTGAGCCCTACCACCATGGCTTGTTTCCTTTTTGAACCGTTCTATTTAATGTTATCTTTCAATTTTGCTAATTATTTTATACTATACAAATTAACTGTTTTATTCGGTAACTGAGATGCAGAAATAGGAAATCTCAACACTTTTGTGTCAGTAGGATTATGTATTATATTGAATCTCACACGTCTAAAGCTTCCCTTAAAACTTATTTTTAAAATATCTAAGAAGGATCAACTAGGCTGATTACAAAACATTTAGATATGTTTGGTTGGAAGAAAGCCATTGAATAAAGGGAACTGGAATTCAATTTCACTACTTTCCAATGTTTAGTTAAGGGAATTATAATCATCAACAGGTTTAATTTTATATCAACTGTTAAAAAATAAACTACATCGATAAGAAGTGAGAATCAAAATCTCATTCTATTCTGAATTGTTGAAGATTACAATATTATCCCCTACCACCACCCACTAGCACCATGGCCACCAAAGTGGGTCCTTTATTGTCAAAGAGCTAATTCATAAAACTTAATACTTAATCGATTCAGAAACTGAAACATATTATTAACAGTGTTTAATTGTAGAGCATATATGGTTTTAATGTTGCTTTTACAACAATTAATATTAGCAAGATTATCTTATACAATGATAATGGTGTTAAAAATCAAATTGAGTTTTATACCTATCATTGATTTGAAAAAATCAATTACAAAAATATTTTGCCATCAATTATGAACTTACTTAACTTAAAATTCCAATGGCTTAACTTTATATTTGTAAATGTCAAGCTGATTTATGATTTTTTATTTTACATATGTTATCAATAATTTATATATGGTTCATTATTTATTTTGATGTTTATAATAGTCAATCAATTTTTTTATAATAATAGAAATTAAATTTAAAAACTGGATATCCCAAATAACCAAATAACCATACGTAAAATCAAACATTCACATATAGTATATGCATGTAAAATCAAACATTCACATATAGTATATGCATATAACTGATTTTGCATATGTTCCATGTTTTACATGTATAAAATTATATGTTAAATTATTGACAGAACAAATATAATGAAACATTTGATCTTGGTTTTTTATTTCTCAAGTACGAAAGATGGATTAATCGGAAAATCTTTAGTTTTAGACCGTCGTGATTGATGTTGCTACCAACTTTGGTTATATAAATATATTATTTTGAATATTTAATTTCATTTGATGAAATTGCATTATAAATATAACATCTAGATTCTTGAAGAGAAATTGTTGAGAATAACTCTATTTCTATGTCAACTCGACGAGTTGGAGGGACCAATTTGTCGTGTTGAATATGGACGGATCGCGAGGGTTTAATGAACCAACTCGACGAGTTGGGGAGCCTTAACTCGACGAGTTGGCAACTGGGAAGGAAACCCTAATTTTTAGGGTCTTGCACCCTATTTAAAGTCCTTAAGTCCTTTTTCTAGCCTCCTTATCAACCTCCATTTTTTTTTCCAAACCCTAAAACGAGTTGTATCCTCCATTGTCAAGTTTTTGGAGTCTTGAAAGGAAGTTTGGTGTTAATTTTGTGCATTGTGAAGAATTTTGAAGATCTTGAAGTTTCTAGCTTGGAGAAGGAAGTCTTGGATCCAGAATCACTCCATTTCTTGCAGTCGGTATGAAGTTCATACCTTGACTTATAGATGATTGGATATCCTTATTTTGGGTTTTGTTGTGTTTTGGCCTCTTTTGGGATTTTTAAGTCCATTCCAAGCTTAAGAGCTTCATTGAGACATGCATGAACGTAAAGTTGACAACTTTATGTGGTTTTCCAGCTCAAGGAAGTCGGATCTATATTTTGGAGTCATGTCCTTATGAATTGAGTGCTTAATGTATTAAGAGGTGGGTTGATGGAGAACTCGGCGAGTTTGATTGATAAACTCGACGAGTTGGTTCGTTTTTCCACAACATTTTCAGAATGATAGAGGAACTTGGCGAGTTTGTTGGTGAACTCGGCGAGTTGACTTGGTATTCCCCGATCTGCGCAGTTGATGGAGAAACTCGACGAGTTGAAGGACAACTCGGCGAGTTGGGTCAATTTGGACCGTTGACTTTGACCTTCGATTTATGTCTTTGAACAAGTTTTTCCCAAGGGGTAATTGATGGTAATTTAAATTGTAATAAGGAAAATTATGGGCTTAGGATAAGACCCATATGGGGTTGCGCCCAATTTGGAAAATTGGGCCATTAGTTGGCCTTTGTGGATCTTTTGGTTTTGGGCCTCAGTTGTTGGTTCATGTTGGGTCATGGGTAAAATGGTCATTTTACCCCAAGTAAGGATTATGGATTATAGAGTGGAAAAAAATTGCTAATTAGGTTTGTTATTGGTTTTGATAGCTCGGAAGCCGGTAGGGTAGCAGCTAGAGATTTCTTTCGATGAGTTTCTGCATTTGATGTGAGTTGTCCTCACTGCACCTGTGGGTCGAAGGGACCAATGTCGGCCCATTGGATTGATATCCTGTTATGCATGCTATTGTATTTTTATGATCTATCAGATCGGTATCCTGGTAGATAGGACGTTGCTATGTTGTTATGATATGTTAAATCGGCATCCTGGTAGATATGATGTTGCTATGCTTAGTGATCAGTAGCTCTGCTTGTCTGGCTATACATTATCATATGATTATCTGTTATATGTACACATGTTTGGTTGGTGGCTGAGGCTTCAATGCTTTTTGCATAAGCCAACAGGCCAGGGCATTCCAACCCGATGGTTGAATGGGCCCGAGGGTATTCCATCCCGAGGATGATTGGACCCATAGTATGTTGGAATTCCAACCCGATGGTTGAGGGCCTCGGGTATTCTAACCCGATGGTTGACTTGACCTATAGTTTGTAACACCCTGTTTATTTATTAAATAAATAAATAAATTAATGAATGCATAGTAGCCCTAAAGTCAATAATTATATATATAGAGAGGTGTGGATTCAAGGAGTCAATTGGCACAATTTAGAAGTTATGGGTTAAAAGTGTGAATTCCGAACTTAGTTTGTAAACATTTATGAATATAGGGGCTCAGTGGTAATTATTTGGATTTGATATGAAAGGATAAGTGGTGGAAGGGTTGAATATGTCATGATTAAGATATTGGGGACTAAAAGGGGTAACATAGGGAGCTGAATTGTAAAGATTTTAGAAGATAGGGGCCATTTGGTAAAATATTGGATCAAAGTTGAAAGGATTTTAAAGAGCCATGATTAAAATAGTAATTATTTGACTTTGTTTGAACAGATTGGAATGGGAGGGACTAGTTTTGTCATTTTCTCTATATGTTTGCATGGAGCAGGTATTTAACTATTGATTGCCCGTCAACAACCCTAACCCAAGACACACATCGGCCGCCATCCTTGTACCTTCCCTTTCCCAACCGCCACCCTTACGATGGACCATCGCTGATTCCGAACTTGTATTTCCATCACCGTCTATTGCCACTTTGACGAGTTCGAGCATCAATCACCGGCGTTGCCACTGTGTCGAAGCTGGAACACCATTATCAACCGACGACGATAGCGACCACTGGAAACTGCAGTCATTTTCCTTCTCTTACTTCTCAGCCGCCATAACTTCTTCTAGCCGTCGTCGGACGTTGTACGTAACCAAGGAGAACCACAGGGACCGACGTTGCGATTGTGGGAGGACCAGTCGAGCTGCTGATGATGGGTTTTGTCTCTGTGGACGCCGCCATGCGATTGTTCCTCCGTGAAGCTGCTGCCAACGTTGTTTTCCGTCGTCAGCCACCGCTGTGGTTCGTGGATCGTGATTAGGTGGTGAGTGCATGCGGTTCCTGTCGAATAAGAGTCATGAACCACCACCATGACGGTCGTCCGTGGTGGTTGGTGCCAATAGCGGAGCTGCTGCCGTCGACCGCCGTTGCTGTCGGATTTCTTGTGTTATCATCGCCACTAGGTGGGTGGCTGGGTTTAATCCACAATAGAAGATGTTTTAATGTGTGTGTATGTGTGTTTTGTTGGATGAAAATGTAAAAGGGACCACCATGGCCGCCAACCATGGTAGCTACCACCATGAACCACCACCGGCCACCACAAGGGTGGTTGTGTGTGTGTGTGTGTTTATTGGAGTGCGTGTCTGTTGTGGAGTTGTAAATTGTAAATTGTGCCTGGAATAATAATAGAAATCTCAAACCACCACTGTAGGGTGGTGGCTGCCTCCTCTTACCGCCACCGGCCACCGTATCGGGTGGCAGTGTGCTTGCCTTGTGAGTTTGATTCGTTTGCGGTGCTTGAAACCCTAATGGGCTTAGTTAAAGCCCTAATGGGTCTAATAAAACCCTAATTTGGGGAATTAATCGGGACACACATGAATTATTTAATAACTAGAGATATTAAATAATAATCATTAGCAAAAAATTAATCTAAGCAATATTGGACTTAATGGATTAAATCCTTAGTGGATTAAGTCCCTAATGGGTTAAGTAGGAAAACCTAACCCTAATCGTTATTTTATGTGAAACCCTATTTTCACTTGGGTTTACTGTTGGGCCTCTCTATTGGGCTTTGATGATTGGGATAATAATGGGCCGTCCATGAACAAGCAAATAGGCTAAAATAATTTAATGGGCCTAGTGTAAGGCCCATATAAGAGGTTTAGGCCTAATTAGGAAAATTAGGCCATAGATGGGCCATAGTTTGGGCCTTAATAACTATATAATGTTGGGCCTTAGAATAGGACCAAGTAAAGGCTTGGGTCCAATTTGGAAAATTGGGCCATATGTGGGCTTTGATTTCTAGTTGACCTTGGGCCTATGGATTGGGCCTTGGGCTTGAATAAAGCCAACCTTGGGGTAATGTAGTAATTATCGAAAGTATATACTTATGGTTATGTAGTGGAACCCAATTATTAATTAGGTATTGTTTGACGTTGACAGTTCGGGAATCTCTCAACCAACACTGGAGTTTTATCTGCGAGACTTCAGCAATGCCAGGTGAGTCTTCTCACCATACCCATGGGTATAAGGCACCAAGGCCGGCATATTATGTGATTATAATTTATGTGTTATCCATTCTGTGTTTTGATATGATATGTGATTGTGTGTTTTGCATGAAGACCCCGGGGGGAGCCCGTGGCATTGGATGTAAGACCATATGGGGTAGCCCATGGAAGTCCTAGGTAATGACCATGTGGGGTAGCCCATGGCATTGGATGTAAAACTATGTGGGGGAGCCCATCGCAGTCCTAGGTAAAGACCATGTGGGGTAGCCCATGACACTATTACAGGTTTTATGTAGGTATGGCTAATGTGATATGTGTGTAGCTTTTATAGCTAACATGATATGTGATATGTGTGTAGCTTTTATAGCTAACAGGATATGTGATATGTGTGTAGCTTTTATAGCTAACAGGATATGTGATATGTGTGTAGCTTTTATAGCTAACAGGATATTTGATATGTGTGTAGCTTTTATAGCTAACCGGATATGTGATACGTGTGTAGCTTTTATAGCTAACAAGATATGTGATATGTTGATTGTGTGTGTGTGGTATGCTCTATGAAACTCACTAAGGTTTGTGCTTATGGTTTTCAGTTTTGGCTTCAGGTACTTCATTTTCAAAGGAAAGGAGCCGGCTCGATCGCTGCGCATCACACTACGTTTTCCGTACAGGAAGTCTTTGGGATTATAGTCTGATATTATTTTATAATGACATGCCTGATAAATGATACACTGGTTTTGACATTAGATATTATTATGAATGTTTTATATTGATGGTTTTATGTAATAACTTAAATAAAACGAAAATTTTGGCATGTATTTTTGGGATGTTACAAGTTGGTACCAGAGCCTTGGTTTGAGGGATTTGGGCACACTTTCGGGTGTGTCTAGACTCAGACTGAGGACTTGGTATGAAATTTTCCAAAAGAAAATCATTTTTACAAAAAGGAATTTGAAAAAGAAGCTAAAAAGGGAAAAGAACTTCAAAAAGAACAATGTGTGTGATGCGTGCAATCAGCCGAGCTCAAGTAAGTTTCCCCAGAATACCCACATATGTTGTCTATTATGACTTGATTTATGAATCTGTGACTCACATGCTAGTTAGTGCTAGGGGAGATGCATGTATATGATTTATGAGTTGGTAGACTTGCATGCTAGTGCTGAGTAGTCAGCAATAGGTTGGCCTGATATGTGATGCTTGTAGCCTTGGAATATTGGATGCCATGCTGGAATGAGAATGAAAATTGGTATTTGTAACTACTATGTGTATGTTTTTAAAATTGTATATGGTTAGGATCTTATAGCTTTAGAATAATAGATTTGGCCTTATTTGCTATTACTTGTTTGGTTGTGGTCCTAGGGTAGAGTCTATTATTCGATAGTCTATTGGATCATGTTCTGTGTATAATTTGCATGCATAAGGCAGCCGACAGTGAGGATTGATGGAGGTAGATAGCTCGAGCTGCGATATGTGGACTGAATGTTTTATGGCAGTTCTTTAGGTTGGAGTGCAACTGCACGAATTCTGCTTGCTTTGTTCTTTGTGGAACTCTTAGTTGATGAGAGTTAGCTACTAAGTGGATGTGACGATAACTAGGAGGTAGATGATTGGCATTGTGGGACGTTCTTCAGCAGCTGATGGCAGAGCGAGGTTGAGAACCTAAGAAAGCCTAGGATGTGCTCCAGTGAGTTAGTAGGGTTGTTTAGTGAGGTTAGGAGCCTAGGGGGGCCTAGGAAGTGCTTTGATGGATATTATGTTGTTGTTTAGCGGATGTTCAGTGCGTCAATGGGGTAGGTGACTTAGAGGATTCAGGAGGATTGCTGAGGAAAGTATGGATAGGTGTGGAAGGTAGTATGGGCTTGTACTACTGAAAGCACAAGATCTATACTCAAATCAGTAAGAGTCTTGAAGAATCTAAGAAGCCTGGGAAGGAGAATCCTTGATTATCATTGGAATGTGGGAATATCTGTTATGCATAATGTGAATGAGTACACAAGGAGAAGGACCAGGGTTTGGTCCCGGATCCGGTGGTGAACCAGATGGCGGAAGGACTGTCAGGATTTTGAAATCATCGTGGATCTTACGTATCAGACGGCACGGGTGGATTGTGCATTCTAGTGCACGTTCGGGATTGGATACTATGTCTTGGGGATGGTTAGTAGCCTGGTATAGATCAGAGGTTGCCCCAACTATTGCGGTTCAGCAATTGACGATTGAGCTGGTGAATGTGCTAGGGTGCGAGACCCTGAATGATATAATTTATAGTGCTCGAGAGCATGGAATGACTTGGAGCACAATAGGAAGAGGGGATCAGATCAGGTACATACATCGGAGGGTCCCAGAAAGGGGCCCAAGGGTTCGAGTCAGTTGTGAGAGGCCAGCAGGGCCGGGTTTAGTGTGGTACTTACATGAAACTACATGAGGGAGTTTGTGTGTCAAGGGTTTTGTAAGTGTACCTCTGGGAGTGTTGCCCTATTTGTGGTTGGACTATTCATTCAGCATTTGTCATATGTCATTTGCATACTATGGGTTACAAGGTACTTAGTGAAAGGTTGTTTCCTTCTTTGCTGGTTTGGAACATTCAACGTTATCTAGGTCTATGATCGAGATCAGTTTAGAGACGTGATGCGAAAGATCTACGGTCAAGATTGGTAACTCAGCATTATGCTTGACTCGGCTTTTGGAAGCGCTAAGCAAAATGGTTTTTTGTTGAGGCTTTGGTCTGAGCAATGGTTATTTAGACATCAAGATATAGGTGCGACATCATTTCAAGGCTTCTGAGATTATCAGTTTTGCTAGGATTCGGGAGGTGTTTGTCTGATCTTCAGGGATGGTGTGGCCTTTGGGGGTTTGGGCCCGTAATAAAGCACTCGCACGGACAAGAAACAGGTTGTCAGTAGTTGGTTATTAAAGAGTAAGAAGGATTAGGAATCCTTCAAATCTCATGTATTGCGAAGACTTAGTTGAATCTAAGTGGGGGAGAACCGTGCAGGTATTCATGACAGGGACATGTATGAGACTGAAATGGACTTCTCGAGGAAAAAGGAGGCCTAAGTGGCTATTTAGTTTGAGGGTTGTGAGAGTTTGGAGTTTGGTAGGACTCCCAAACGTGTCTACCGCGTCTTCTTGGGGGCTTGATAGTAGAATTTGGGGAAGCATGTTGGGGCTCCAGTCATGAATGGAGTTTAGTTCGGGTGTTCAGTGGAGTGCATGCTCGACTCTTTATGCGTTTCAATCAATAAATTAGGGGTAAGGTATTGGGCTACGGTCGTGTTAGAATGAGGGTGTTGTAAGACTACGGGGGAGCCGTAGCATTCACTAATGGCCAGTTGGTATGGAAGTGTTGTAAGACTACGGGGGAGCCATAACATTCACTAATGGTCAGTTGGTATGGAAGTGTTGTAAGACTATGGGGGAGCCGTAGCATTCACTAATAGTCAATTGGTATGTATGTGTTGTAAGACTATGGGGTAGCTGTAGTGTTCACTAGTGGTTAGTTGGTATGGGAGTGTCGTAAGTATGCGGGTGTGGCCGTAGCATTCACGAGGTTAGCAGATAGTGCTGGAGTGATGTAAGTCTGTGGGTGTAGTTGCAGCCTTCACTCGGTTGGTAGATGGTATGAGCGCATTGTTAGAATGCGGAAGGAACAATAGTACCCACCAGTTCGGGTGCAACATTGAGGATATGGAAATCCACAGATTGGATTTCGGATACCCAGAAGGATTAGATCAGGTTGAGCCAGTGATAAGACTATAGGAGTGCCCCTACAGTTATGAGATCAGGGAAGTAATGGACCGCGTAAGGTCATTTGGATATTAGGCTACCAATGGTTGGGTAGCTTTCATTTTTATCCTTGAATTTGGTAACGTCAGGATTCGACGCATGGAACCGATCGGTTAGATCAGAAAGTCGTTAGAGTCGTAGTAGCAGGATAGCTAGTGGCAACTAGTTCCAGAGAAGGATTTCGTTCAGAAGTCGTGTGAGGCGACTAAGTAGGGAGTCCTTTGGCTCCACAGCCGGGGTGAAACCCGGTAATTCAGATGATTGATGAATGAATTGAGACCAGGGAGGTCTCGATAGATTTTCGCAAGCAGCCATGTGGCAGCATACTGCTTCAGGCAGTTCAATGTTCGGACAGTTTCAGCGTTTGGGTAGTGTTAATAATTGTGTTTTAGGTTGCACATATGCACGAAATGTCTAGATGATTTGTAGAGTGACATGTCACTCACAGTGGGAGTATCTAACCCTTGGCCTAGTAAGAGGGATTTGTAAGGATGATTTGGTATGTGACCCTATTTCACAGTGAGAACCTCAAGTTATCAAAATTTGAGTAGTCAGTAGAGGGGTAAATAGACTGGATTCAATGATAATGATTCAGTATGAGTGGTCTGTCAGGGAATCAGACTATCTCAAAACAACAGATTTCAGATGGAGTAGATGTGATCTTGTTGTAGGGAACTCGTTTATCTTTAGGTTTTTGAACCCTGCTAGAGTGGGTTAAGGTTGCCTTGAAAAGGCTGGTCACAGTTACCCTGAGAAGGCTAGGGTGTACCCATAATTGTAACCATGTCATCCAAGTTTTCAGGCGCATAAGAAATGGTAAGGAATGATTTCGAGGACGAAATCTAATTTAAGTGGGGGAGAGTTGTAACACCCCGTTTATTTATTAAATAAATAAATTAATTAATGAATGTATAATAGCCCTAAAGTCAATAATTATATATATAGCGAGGTGTGGATTCAAGGAGTTAATTGGCACAATTCAGAAGTTGTGGGTTAAAAGTGTGAATTTCGGACTTAGTTTGTAAATATTTATGAAGATAGGGGCTCCGTGGTAATTATTTGGATTTAATTTGGAAGGAAAGTGGTGGAAGGGCTGAATATGTCATGATTAAGATATTGCGGACTAAAAGGGGTAGCATTAGGAGCTGAATTGTAAAGATTTTAGAAGAGATTGGAATTGGATCAAAGTTGAAAGGATTTTAAGGAGCCAGTGTTTAAATGGTAATTATTGGACTATGTTTGAAGAGATTGGAATGGGAGGGACCAGTTCTTTCATTTTCTCTATGTGTTTACATGGAGCGGGTATTTAACTGTTGATTACCCGTCGACAACCCTAACCCTAGACACACATCGGCCGCCACCCTTATACCTTCCCTTTCACAGCCGCCACCCTCACGATGGACCATCCCCAATTCCGACCTTGTATTTCCATCGCTGGTTGCTGCCATTTTGACAAGTTCGAGCATCAATCACCGGCGTTGCCACCGTATCGAACCTGGAACGCCATTGTCAATCGACGACGATAGCGATCACCAGAAACTGCTGCCATTTTCCTTCCCTTTCTTCTCAGCCACCTTAGCTTCTTATAGCCATCTTCGGACGTCGTACGTAACCAAGGAAAACCATACGGACCGACGTTGCGATTGTGGGAGGACCAGTCGAGCTGCTGATGATGGGTTTCGTCTCTATGGATGCCGTCGTGTGACTGTTCCTCCGAGAAGCCGCTGGCAACGCCTTTTGCTGCCGTCAGCCACCGACGTGGTTTGTGGGTCGTGATTAGGTGGCGAGTGCATGTGGTTCCTATCGAATAAGAGTCACGAAACACCACCATGGTGGTAGGCCATGGTGGTTGTCGCCGATAGCGGACCTGCTGCAGTCGACCGCCGCTACTGTCAGACTTCTTGTGTTAACATCGCCACCAGATGGGTGGCTGGGTTTAATCCGCAATATAAGATGTGTTAATGTGTGTATGCGTGTTTTGTTGGATGAAAATGTAAAACGGACCACCATGGCCGCCAACCATGGTGGTTGCCACCATGAACCACCACCGGTGACCACAAGGGTGGTTGTATGTGTGTGTGTGTGTTTATTGGAGTGCGTGTGTGTGTTGTGGAGTTGTAAATTGTAAATTGTGCACGGAATAATAATAGAAATCTCAAACCACCATCGTAGGGTGGTGGCTGCCGCCACCGACCGCCGTGTCGGGTGGCGGTGTGCTTGCCTTCTGAGTTTCATTCGTTTGGGGTGCTTGAAACCCTAATGGGCTTAGTGAAAGCCCTAATGGGCCCAATGAAGCCTATTTGGCTTAGTGAAAACCCTAATGGGTCTAATAAAACCCTAATTTAGGGAATTAGTCGGGACACACGAGAATTATTTAATAACTGGAGATATTAAATAATAATCATTGGCAAAACATTAATCTAAGCAATATTGGACTTAATAGATTAAGTCCTTAGTGGATTAAGTCCCTAATGGGTTAAGTAGGAAAACTTAACCCTAATCGTCATTTTATGTGAAACCCTATTTTCACTTGGGTTTATTGTTGGGCCTCCTTATTGGGCTTTGATGATTCAGATAATAACGGGCCATCCAAGAACAAGCAAATAGGCTAAAATAATTTAATGGGCCTAGGGTAAGGCCCGTATAAGGGGTTTAGGCCCAATTTGGAAAATTGGGCCATATATGGGCCATAGTTTGGGCCTTAATAACTATATAATGTTGGGCCTTAGAATAGGACCAGGTAAAGGCTTGGGCCCAATTCGGAAAATTGGGCCATATGTTGCTTTGATTTCTAGTTGACCTTGGGCCTATGGATTGGGCCCTAGGCTTGAATAAAGCCAACCTTGGGGTAATGTAGTAATTATTCAAAGTATATACTTATGGTTATGTAGTGGAACCCAATTATTAATTGGGTATTGTTTGATGTTGACTGTTTGGGAACCTGTCAACCAACACTAGAGTTTTATCTGCGGGACTGCAGCAATGCCAGGTGAGTCTTCTCACCATACCCATGGGTCCTAGGCACCAAGGCTGGCCTAGTATGTGATTATGATATATGTATTAGCCATTATGTGTTTTGATATGATATTTGATTGTGTGTTTTGCATGAAGACCCCGGGGGGAGCCTGTGGCATTGGATGTAAGGCCATGTGAGGTAGCCCATGGCAGTTCTAGGTAAAGACCATGTGGGGTAGACCATGGAATTGGGTGTAAGACCATGTAGGGGAGCCCATGGTAGTCCTAGGTAAAGAGCATGTGGGGTAGCCCATGACACTATTACAAGTTTTATGTATGCATGGCTTATGTGATATGTGTGTAGCTTTTATGGCTAACATGATATATGATATGTGTGTAGCTTTATAACTTACAGGATATGTGATATATGTGTAGCTTTTATAGCTAACAGGATATGTGATATATGTGTAGCTTTTATAGCTAACATGATATGTGATATGTATGTAGCTTTTATAGCTAACATGAGATGTGATATGTGTGTAGCTTTTATAGCTAACAGGATATGTGATATGTGTGTAGCTTTTATAGCTAACATGATATGTGACATGTGGATTGTGTGTGTGGTATTCTCTAGGAAACTCACTAAGCTTCGTGGTTACGGTTTTCAGTTTTGGTTTTAGGTACTTCATTTTCAATGGAAAGGAGCCGGCTCGATCGCAGCGCACCACACTATGTTTTCTGTAAAGGAGGTCTTTGGGATTATACTCTGATATTATTTTATGATGACATGCATGATAATTGACACACTGGTTTTGTCATGAGATATAATTATGAATGTTTTATACTGATGGTTTTCTATAATAACTTAAATAAAACGAAATTTTTGGCCTGTAATTTTTAGATGTTACATAGTATGTTGGCATTCCGACAAGATGGTTGAGGGTCTGGGGTATTCCAACCTGATGGTTGACTGGACCCATAGTGTGTTGGCATTCCAACCTGATGGTTGAGGGCCTGGGGTATTCTAACTCGATGGTTGACTGGACCCATCGTATGTTGGCATTCCAACTCGATGATTAAGGTCCTGGGGTATTGGAAGCCGATGGTTGACTGGACCCATAGTATGTTGGCATTCCAACCCGTTAATTGAGGGCATGGGTATTCCAACCCAATGGTGGATTGGACCTATAGTATGTTGTTATTTGTATACGTTATCTATTTGGGTGTTGGTATTTTGGGGGAACTCACTAAGCTTCATGCTTAAAGTTTGGGCTTATGGTTTTAGGTACTTTAGTGGATCGTGGCAAGCTGAAGGCGTGATCGTACACATCCTCGTGTTTTGGACTTATGATTTCTGGGAAAGTCTGATAATATGAATGTTTGAAAACTATGTAGAAAGAGATTCTGATTTTTAAATAATGTTTTGGGAACAAGGGTTTTTGTAAACACTTCTATAGAAAAGGGTTGTTTTGAAAAGTTTAAATTTTATGAAATTTTGTGGATGTTACAAGAAAATATAAAATAAATTTTAGCTCTTAAATCTTCAGAAACATATATGAGTTTTATAAAAGTCAAATCAACAACCAAAATAAACAAAACTGTAGTTTCATCACAGAACAAGTGACATGCCCTGTGATAGAGATGACACAACCCATGTCAGTGACACACCCCGTCTTTCACCATGTCTGTATATAGACATTTCATAATAATTTTTTCCATAGGCTATGTAACATCCAAAAATCATGACCAAAAATTTCATTTTTAATTATTAAATAAAACCATAGTTATCAAAATCATCTCATCAAAACATAAGTCATAGTACCTCAAACATCATGAACATCTGTCAAATATATCAGAGTAAACATCACAGGCTAAAACATCATGGTGTGTGCAATACAGTCAACCCGAGCTCTTCCCTTTAATATCGGAAGTACCTAAAACCAAAACTAAAAACTGTAAGCACGAATCTTAGTGAGTCTCCCCAAGCTACCGCATACCAAACACATAATCACATATCGTGGGCCCCGCCCCTTCATCGGGCCCCACCCGGCATCAGACAGTGTTCGGCGTCGGGCCTCTCCCGACATCGAGCAAGATCGGGATACATATAAACATATCAACAAATACACATAGAATAATCACATAGCAAAAACATAAAAACATTCCTCGAGCCCCGTCCGACATCAAACCAAAATTCGGAAGCATAGAAACATTCCTCGGGCATCGTCCGACATCAGACCATAATCCGGAAACATAAAACTACAGACTCATGCAAGAATCACAAACACATCAAGAATACAAACATTCCTCGGGCATCGCCCGACATCGGACCAAAATTCGGAAATCATATAAGCATACATCGGGTACCGCCCGACATCGGAGATTAGTCCAGAAATACTAACATAAATATATGGTCTGACATTGGTGCCTTTGACCCGTTAATACAGGAGGAAAATCACCCCGCAAAGATGAATCTCATGGATAATCCTCTGGCTACTAGTTGGCAGATCCCCGAACTGCTGATCTCTCGACTCCTCGAGCTACTAATCATCATATAAACTAGTTAAGTTCAGGATTCTCATAACTTAACCATAAGTCCTCACAGGGGAAAAAACTATTTTGCCCCTCACATATCATGTCCCAAAATGAACTCTACTCTACCCTTTTCCCAAAAAGATAAACACCCATACAAGGTCCAATATATATGGCCCATTTTCTAATTGGGCCCAATGCCTTCACATGGGCCACAACTTAAGTCCCAATAATGCTTCTCTAGTCCAAGGGTTCAATTCCAGATGGCATACTAAGGCCTAGAATAGAAAAGTCCAAAGAATGGCCCAAACTGAGGACCAAATGGCGCAAATCCCAAATCCAATGAGTACGTAGGGTGTACTCCTCTATACAATAAGCAGACAAGCTGCATGGCTTATACGTTGCGCATACGGCTTGTACGCTCAGCGTACTCCCCTGTTAAGCCATAATCTCAAAATAGCTTAACCCCTTAAGCCATCAAGCTCCAAACATAGATCTGAGTCCAATAAAGTGTCTTAACCCATAAAGTCGATTACTTGTTGGCTTGCAAACCCCCAAATGGACCCATACTTGAAATATGACAACCTACTCCCATAGAATTGACTAATACTCATGCATGGCCACATCAAGACCTTCAAGATGGTAACTTTTCTGTCTTTGGGTCTCAAATAACACTAAGGGTGGCAACCCTAAGCCTAGAAACGGATTTGGAACCATAAAGCTCCATTCTTGTGACCAAAAAGGTCCAAAAACTCAACATAAGAGATCTAAAAATTGATGGAGCAAGTTCAAGACTTTATACCTTGAAAAGGTATGAAATGAAGCAACAATCCCAGATCTACACATTCTCCTTTAAACCACCACCTTGCTTTCCTCTTCACTTCCTTAGAGAATGGATCAAAACATTAAAAATACTCTCAAGAAGCCTTCCGAGAACAAGAACACACAAATATGGGTTAGGATTTCATGGGAGTAGCTTAAGGGTGAGAGGGAGGCTGGATTTTAGGTCATAATGTACTTTATATTGGGATCAAACCTTAGAATTAGGGTTTTAGGGACTACACACATACGTTGTGTGTACTCTTCAGTAGGCTGCGCGTATGTGTATGGCACGCACAATCAACTTTGATTAGTACGTTGCGCGTACATAGGGTGGTACGCCCAGCGTACGGTGCCCCTTAAGCCCATTTCGCAAGGATCCAATGGATCCAAGGCTAATCAATATAAAATAATTAATCTAATACATAAATAATACCTTAGTGAATTACCGAACATTACAATTCTCCTCCACTTGAATCAGAATTCGTCCTCATAGTTCGTTGCCTCGAACAACTTGGGGTAATGCTCCCTCATTTCCTGCTCGAGCTCCCACGTCCATTCCAAACCCCGAGGTGCATCCACTGCACCTTCATCAACTGTAGAACCTTGTTACTCAAGGTTTTTGTCTGTCGATCGAGAATCGCTATCGGTATCTCAATGTAGTTCTGGCGTTATCCTCTAAAGGTACAATTGCGGAAACATCCACTAAGCACTTCCGCAGTTGTGAGACATGAAAAGTACTGTGGATCTGACTAAGCTCGGCTGGCAGATCCAGTCGCTACGCAACTCGGCCCAACCGTGCCAAAACCCTGAACGGACCGATGTACCTGGGACCTAACTTGCCTTGCTTCCTGAATCGGATGACAACTTTCCAAGGTGACACCTTTAGGAGAACCATATCTCCTACCTGAAACTCCAGGTCTGAACGACGCTTGTCGGCATAACTATTTTTCCGACTCTGAGCAGTCTGGAGCCTGCTCCGGACCTGCTCAATCATCCCAATGGTCTCGAGTACCACATCAGTACTCCTCATGATTCTCAGACCGACCTCACCCCTACAAATCGGGGTCCTACACTTTTTCCTATAGAGCATCTCGAAGGGAGGTCGATCTATGCTAGTGTGATAACTGTTGTTATACGAAAAATCCGCTAATGGAAGATACATATCCCAACTCTCATCAAAATCCAACACACATGCGCGTAGCATATCCTCTAGAGTCTGAATTGTCCTCTTACTCTGCCCATCTGTCTGAGGGTGAAAAGTTGTACCGAAGTGAAAACGAGTACCCATGTCGTCATGGAACCTGTTCCAAAATTTGGAAGTGAAACGAACATCTCAGTATGACACAACCAACACTGGCACTCCATGACATGCCACTACCTCACGTACGTAATGTCGACTAGTTTCTCAACCGATATACTCTCTCCTAGATAGGGATGAAATGAGCACTCTTGGTTAACCGATCCACAATGACCCAAATCGAATCCACTCCAAGTGCGGCCTTGGGAAGCTTTGTGATGAAATCCTTAGTGATGTCTTGCCATTTCCACACGTAAATCTCCAACGACTGCATCTTGTTGTGAGGTCGCTGGTGTTCGGCCTTGACTTTCCTGCAAGTCAAGCACCGCTCCACATACCATGCTTTGTCCCACTTCATACACTGCCACCAATAATCAGGGCGAAGATCCCGATACATCTTCATCACCCTTGGATGAATGGGAAGCCTCAACTTGTGAGCCTCCTCCATTAGAACCTGGAGTACACCGCCCCAGTAAGGAACCCAGACCCTCCGATGCAGGTTCAACAACCCATGACTATCATAATCAAATGAATCTACCTGACCTATGATCCTCTCACACTTTCGATGCTCCTCCTTCATACCTCGACCTGAGCCTCCCGAATCCGCTCCAGCAGCGGAGTAATTACTGTCATCCTCAAGCATATATCCCGAATTGGAGTCGCAGCCATCTTGCGGATAAAACCATCAGCCACCACATCGGCCTTCCCTGGGTAATAAAGGATCTTACATTCATAGTCCTTCACCATGTTTAGCCAACGACGATGCCTCATGTTCAAATTCGGCTAATCCATCAGGTACCTTAAGCTCTTGTGGTCTATGTAAATGGTACAACGAACCCGATAGAGGCAGTGTCGCCAAATCTTAAGAGCGAAAACCACATCCCCCAGCTCCAGATCATGCGTCAGATAGTTCGCCTCATGTGGCTTCAACTGCCTCGACACAACGCAATCACGCGACCCCGCTGCATCAACACTGCACCCATACCCATGACTGAAGCATCACAATAAACCACGAAATCGTCGATGCCCTCCGGAAAAGTCAGAATCAGTGCCTCGCGCAACCGCTGTCTGAGAGTCTTGAAAGCTACCTGCTACTCAGCCCCCAGCGGAATGTCACCGACTTTTTGGTCAGTCGGGTCAATGGAACAACAATCTTGGAGAAATCCTAGATGCATCTCCGAAAATAGCCCGCCAAAACAAGAAAACTCTGAATCTCGGACGGAGACATCAGAACCTCCCACTACATCACGGCTTCTACCTTGGACGGATTGACCAGAATACCCTTTTGGTTGACAAGGTGCCCCAAAAACTACACCTCACGCAACCAGAAATCACACTTAGAGAACCTTACGAAAAGTCTCTCCCTCCTCAGTGTCTCCAACACCTCCTTTATGTGCTCCTCGTGCTGCTCCCGAGTCTTGGAATATACCAAGATGTCATCGATAAAAACTATCACGGACCGATTCAACATCAGTCTGCACACGCGGTTCATGAGATCCATGAAGCGGTAGGACCATTGGTGAGCCCAAATGGCATCACCACGAACTGATAATGACCATAGCGAGTCCAAAAGGCTGCCTTTTGCACGTTGTCGTCCCTAACTCGCATCTGATGATAACCCGATCGCAGATCGATCTTGGAGAACCAAGATGCACCCTGAAGATGATCAAATAAATTGTCAATCCTCGGGATAGGATAACGGTTCTTCACCATTACCTTATTCAACTCCCGGTAATCTATACACATCCGATATTACCCGTCCTTCTTCTTCACAAACAGAATCGGGGCTCCCCATGGTAAACTAATCGGCCTACTAAATCTCTTTTCTAATAGCTCCTATAGCTGTGTAGACAACTCCTGCATCTCGGGAGGAGCCAACCGATACGGTGCCTTGGTAATCGGAGCCGCACTAGGAACTAGGTCAATCCTGAACTCTACCAACCGCTCCAGAGGTATCCCATGCAAATTCTCTAGGAACACGTCCGGGTACTCCCGTACGATCGTTAGATCATCCACGGTCGCCTTACCCTTATCCTAGGTATCCATTACATAGGCGACATAACCTGGGCAACCTTGTTGAAGGTAGCGCCTAGCTCTCACTGCTGAACACAAAGTCGGCCTATGCTGCGGCCTCTCGCCCTGAATCACCACCCCCCCCACTTGGGGGTCCGACCTCGCACTAGCTGCTGCTCGTAGTCAATCACTGCCCAGTTAGGGCTTAACCGGTCCATACCCACGATAACCTTATTCCCTCGCAGCGGAACAGGGACTAAATCCATGGAAAACTGCTCATCAAACAACTACATTGTACATCCCCGATGAATCCTCGCAACCCGAACGGTCCTATCATTCTCTATACCTACATCAAGTGGAAAGTCCAGCTCTCCTGGAGCTCTAAAAACCCGTTTGTTGAGTGCGAGCAATATAATAGATCGGGTAGCTCCCGAATCAAATAATACCATAGCAGATATACCATTGACAAGGAACGATCCAGTCACAACATCGGGAGTTGCACGTGCCTCCTTCGCAGTCAGCCGAAAAGCCCTGCTCCTCACCATAGGCGCCTCTCTCCGGCCCTAACGGCCATTAGTAATGCCCAGTGTTGCAGGAGCTGGTGCTGCCACCTGTCCTGCTGCTGCTAAACTCAAACACTGGGACCTCTTGTGGCCCCTCAGATTGCACTGGAAGCAAATCATATCAAATACTGTCATGGTGGTGGTAGCAATACAATCCCAGCTGACATGACCAGTTCGGCTGCACTTAAAGCAGCTTGAACTACCCGCCCTGCTTGCCCCCACGTGCATCTTACTGTACTTGCCACAACGTCTGCGGTCCTGCTGGCTCCTCGATCTATGATTTGATACCTTGGGCTTCTTGCCCGAAACACCTTTCTGAACCCCATCTGGTTTACTCTTCCTCTCCATCTCTAGCTCTAGCTCCCTCTCTCGAGCCCTCACAATCATATCTTCCAGCGTCTTGCAGCTGGATCGGCTCACAAACTGGTGGATATAACTCCACAACATCTCATTGTACTGGGACTTTTTCATCTCCTCGTCCGCCATGTACTACGGAACAAGAAGGATGCTCTCCCTAAACATAGCGGTGATCTCGGCCACCATCTCAGCAGTCTGTTGGAGATCGCGGAACTCCCTCGCAAGCTGTTGCAGCTTGATCACAGGTGCAAACTCGGCCCTGAATCTAGCCAAGAAATCACTCCAGGTCATCGCATCAATAGCGCATCATCTCCAATAGCTCACCCAACCTCCTCTTACCAATCACGCGCCCTGTCCTTCAGACGACAGGAAGCAAGTCGGACCTTCTCCCCCTTGGGACAATGGCTGGTGTGAAAGGCATTGGCGACATGCACCAACCGCCTGATGCTAGCAATGGGGTCTCGTGCCCCATGATAGTCTGGGGCTCCACAAGATCGAAAATCCCTAAATGTCAATGTGTGCGCTCCCATCATGACCACCATCTCGGTGCAGAATGCACTCAACCTCTCATCCAAAATACCCTCCTTGACCGTACCAAAGATCACAGGAGTCTGGTCCACGATACTGCATGTGATCTCAGATGAAATGAACTCCCTCATCTGATCATCAAGCTGCCCGACTCCAGAGCCCGAGCCTGATCCCTTGCCGGCGCCACAACTGCCAACTAGTCTAGTGCATAGCGTCACCGTACTGAAAATACACCATAAAAATCATTAGAATACTCATCATAACTCGATGGATCTCACGCACTACTAGTTCCCTGGGTTCATCTCAGCTCTCCTTGACTCGAGTATGGATCCTTTGCTTTCAGTAGTATGGGCCCATACTACCTTCCACATCTATCCGTACTTTGCTCAAGAATTGCCTTGACTCTACCAAGTCCCTATCACTACTACTAATTTTCGCGCTGATCTCATCCTAGGATTGCCCTAGGGTAATATCTGGCCCACTCTCCGCTGTCAGCTGCATAAGAAGTCCCTGCTATCTTTCCCTAACTAGCTCACGAATACCATTACATATTACTAAGACCAAATAATTCTTCGAATGGGAGGTCTCTCCCTACAACGGTTGGACTCAAACAAGAGCTGTGAAATAAGGCTAAACCTAACCTTATGAAATTTTTTAGTCCTCATAATATGTAACTTAGCGTATTCATTTACTAATTAGTTAAAGATAACTAGAACTCCTAAAAGCACAAAGCAAGCAGCATTCGAGCATTCACTAAACAAAACCAAGCATATCCTAATTAGGCCATCATATCACTGACTAATCAGTACTAGCATGAGGTTCAATAAGCTCATATAGTAGGCATACAAGGCATCCTTCCTAGATCCTTAGCCTAATCTAGCATGCAGTTCACGTATTCACAATTCATATCATACCACACACTGTATGGGTAATTTGGGAGAACTTACTTGAGCTTGGCTGATTGCGTGCACCACACCCTTTTCTGTTTTCAAAATCCTTTTTATAAATATGGTTTTCTTTTGAAAATTTTATACCAGGTTCTCAGTTTGAGTTCAGAGACACTCGAGAGTGTGCCCAAATCCATGAAACCAAGGTTCTGATACCAACTTGTAACATCTAAAAATTATGACCAAAAATTTAATTTTTAATTATTTAATAAAACCATAGGTATCAAAATCATCTCATCAAAACATAAGTCTTAGTATCTCAAACATATTGAACATTTGTCAAATATATCAGAGTAAACATCCCAGGCTAAAACATCATGGTGCGTGCAATGCAGTCATCCCGACCAAAACTGAAAAATTGTTAGCACGAAGCTTAGTGAGTCTCCCCGAGCTACCACATACCATACACATAATCACATAATCACATATCCTGGGCCCTGCCCCTTCAACGGGCCGCGCCCGACATCGAATAGTGTCCGGCATCGGGCCCCGCCCTACATCGATCAAAGGTCGGTATACATATAAACATATCAACAAATATACATCGAATAATCACATAATCGAAACACATAAAAATTCCTCGAGCCTCGCCCGACATCAGACCGAAATCTAGAAGCATACAAACAATCCTCTGGCATCGCCCGACATCGGACCATAATCTGGAAACATACAAATACAAAAAAATGCAAGAATCACGAAGACATCAAGCATACAAACATTCCACGGGCATCGCCTGACATCAGACCAAAATCCGGAAATCATATAAGCATACATCGGGCACATCCCGACATCGGACCTTAGTTAGTTACATACTAACATAAATATACAGTCCGACATTGGTGCCTTCTACCTGTTCATACTGGAGGAAACTCTCTTCGCAAAGCTAAATCTCATGGATAATTCTTTGGCTGCTAGCTGGCAGATCCCCGGACTGCTGATCTCTCAACTCCCCGAGCTACTAATCATCATAAAAACTAGTTATGTTCGGGATTCTCATAACTTAACCATAAGTCGTCACTGTGGTAAAAGACCCTTCTACCCCTCACATACTTTTTTCCCAAAATGAACTCTACTCAACCCTTGGCCCAAAAAGATAAACACCCATACAAGGCCTAATATATGGCCCAATTTCCAGTTGAGCCCAATCCATTCACATGGGCCTCAACCTAAGGGCCAATAATTCTTCTCTAGTCCAAGAGTTTAATTCCAGATGGCCCACTAAGACCCAAAATAGAAAATTCCAAGGAATGGCCCAAACCTGAGGCCCAAATGACGCAAAGCCCAAATCCAGTGAGTATGCGGGGCATACTCCTCTGTACGGGCTTGTACGCTCAGCGTACACCCCTGTTAAGGCATAATCTCAAAAAGAGCTTAACCCCTTAAGACCTAAAGCTCCGAACACAGATCTGAGTCCAATAAAGTGTCTTAACCCATAAAGTCAATTACTTCGTGGCTTGCAAACCCCCAAATGGATCCAAACTTGACATACGGCAACCTACTCCCATAGAAATGACTAATACTCATGCATGGCCACATCAAGACCTTCAAGATGGTAACTTTTCTGTCTTTCGGACTCAAATAACACTAAGGGTGGCAACCCTAAGCCTAGAAACGGATTTGGAACTATAAAGCTCCATTCTTGGGACCAAAAAGGTCCAAAAACTAGACATAAGAGATCTAAGCATTTATGGAGAAAGTTCAAGACTTTATACGTTGAAAAGGGATGAAATAAAGCAACAAGCCCAGATCTACACCTTCTCCTTTGAACCACCACGTTGCTTTGCTCTTCACTTCCTTGGAGAATGGATCCAAACACTAAAAATACTCTCAAGAAGCCTTCCAAGAACAAGAACATAGAAAATATGGGTTAGGATTTCGTGGGAGTAGCTTAAGGGTTAGAGGAAGGCTGGAGTTTAAGGCATAATGTTCTTTATATAGGGATCAAACCCTAAACTTGGGGTTTTGGGGATTGCACACGTACGTTGCGCGTACGTGCATGACATACGTGATCAACTTTCATTAGTATGCTGCACGTACATCGGGTGGTACGACCAGCGTACGACACCCCTTAATCCTATTTTGCAAGGATCAAACGGATCCAAGCCCAATCAATATAAAATAATTAATCCAATATATAAATAATACCTTGGTGAATTACCGAGCATTATAGGCTATACTCTTGACTCTTGCATTATAGATCTAAAGTCTGAATCAAAAGACTCAAGTAGCTTCAAATATATGTAATAAAACTTTAACTGGCATACTAAAGGATCCTTAGTTGGTTAATATCCGTGGGATATAAATCAACCACAATAACATCTCACAAACTTCACCTAGAAGCTTAATAAGCACATGAAACTCGAATTTTCACTAAATCACTACTTATGACAAATGAATTGAAATAAGTTGAATTAAATACCACCCTTACAACTTAAAACACATGGAATAAAAGCGTGATGCAAGTTTATAACTCAATAATGGATTAGAGTTAAGCTACAAGATTTATATGAACTCTAAAAAACATAAACACCAAATGTGACACTAACTGCATGGATATCTAATATATTCATCAAATGATGATGGAATACTATTATGAACAAGATAATATCATTGTAACATCATATGGAGTCTAAATTTAGATCCATGAGTAACGAGGGTTTGGAAAATTCCCAATTCTCAACATACAAGAAATGATCTCAGCCAAGCTCCATAATCATCAATCTGGAACACGAATTGAAAATTTTTCTTTAGACTTGAAGTGCAATACATAATATAAACATACAATTTAGTTCATAACATCACTGTGAATATGAAATTCAGATTTGAATATTTAGGGCTTGAAAACCCATCAAACAATCACCTAAACTCTCAAATCTCACAATTATTTGTTAGTTGTAGCTTGGAATCACCATCTAAAAACATATATAAACAACATAAATAGAAGAGGAATTTGGATTTACAAACCCCCCCCCCCCCTCCCCCCCCCCCCCCCCCGATGAACCCTAAATGAAATTAACGAAGAAAAGGGGGAAGACAATTACCTTATAAGAAAATAGATAAAGAGATTTGTTCTAGACATCAACAATTAGACATTAAACACCAATTTCCATGGAGCTGGAGGAGAAAAATCACCATGGAGGTAGATATTTGGATAATATGTGAATGAGAAGGAAGAAAGATTAGGAGAGGCTCATATGTTCATATGTTTGGATAAATGGCAACTAAAGTCCCTTCTTCGTAAGTTCTCTACAAAATAGCTCTCAAAGTCGCTAGAAGTTTAGAATAACTCACATATGTTCCTTCCCCACAACAAACTATACAAAGTTGCTCCTAAAAACGTAATTGGTCATCCACAAGTCAAGCACAAGTTTTACCAACTTGTCAGATCTAAATAATTCATTACTAAAAAGAACATCATTATTATTTTTATTATTTGTTGTCTTTTTAAATTACTCATTTTATTTTATTTTAATGATTATTATTATTATTATTATTATTATTATTATTATTATTATTATTATTATTATTATTATTGGAACGAATAGATTCTAATTTGAGAATATCATGATCATAAGAAAGATTAAGAACACAAAGATGTAAATAAGATTACGATTTCATTGGAGAGTAAAAGAACAGCTCGGTACAAAGAGTAGAGAACTATTCATGCAAAAGTACCCTCTCTACTAACTAACCTCCCTATATATAGGCATGGAGGAAAGTTAGAAATGAATACGCCTAATTGGACAATAGAGTTGTGAAACAATACATACACAAATATGCTAAACCCAAACAACAATCTTGCATACGAAAGTGAAGACTTTAAAATAAGACAATACAAACTACAAACAAAATCACATACAAACTTAACACAACATAATGTCCGAAAACTAACAACCCCCCCCCCCCCCCCCCCTTTGTGTCATGTTGGGAATGTTGTGCTCACTTCTTCTCATCAAACACCTTGGAAATTTTATTCAGCAAAATCATCTGAATCATCACCCACCGTCTTATCATATCAGAAACACACTTCACATTACTAGAAGAATTTAACTTGCAAGCTTCAACCCGTAATAGAAAACTGGTGAGAGATGTTGGATACATGTTTTTGCCTCGCAAAACCTATTGGATTAAGGTGTCTAAGAACATAACTAAATTGATATATTCTTGTAATTAAAAGAAAAGTTCTTTTTGGGTTGCTCTTATAGTGAGAAATGGTATATAATGATTTTTGGAGAAAGAGGAATTAATTTGTTAATTTATTATGATTAAAATTAGTTAGAAATTTATTAGCAATTGTAATATTTAATTAAGAATTAATTAGAATTAATTTCGAATTAATTTTAGGTTAATTAGAATTAATTAAAGATACAAGTATCGAGCTATAATTGTTTAATAATTGAGCAATGGAGAAGTTCCAGAACCTTCCTAGCTTAGACGGATTTGGAGTTCCCTTAAGGGGTTCCAGAACCTCCCTCGTATCATAAAAAGTCCTCTAGTTTCTACGGTTTGGTTATGAGCCATTAGAGACATCATACGTTTGGTACTAAGCTTTCTGAATATCTACAAAGAGATTAAGGATATATAAAAATGTCTAAGGTATGTATCTCTTACTTGTAATTTTCGATTAGAGCATAAGAATCTAATAGTTTCATAGTATGTTGCTATTATGTGAAAAGACATATATTCTTTAGGTTGCATATACCCTTAAGTGTATTAAGTGAAGGGGTCGTTTGATAGTTGCTGACTAAGAAAGTGCTGATTGAGAAAGGTCTGTCTGAGTAATAAGTTCTGACTGAGTAAGAAACTATGCTGTTTGATTATACATCTGAGTGAATGTGCTGACTGATACAAAATGACCATTTTACCCTCATGCTCTTTATAATAATAATAATAATAATAATAAAAGTAATAATAATAATAATAATAAAAGCAATAATAATAATAATAATAATAATAATAATAATAATAATAATAATAATAATAATAAAAGTAATAATAATAATAATAATAAAAGCAATAATAATAATAATAATAATAATAATAATAATAATAAAAGTAATAATAATAATAACAATAATAATAATAATAATAATAATAATGTATACAAAAAACTTCCAGCATAATAGACATTAAATATACTATTTTAGAGATTAAAACACAAAAAATCCCTTTAGCTTGCTGGTAAACATCATTCTATGTATAGAGGAGACCCGAGTTCAATTCTCGTAACCTCCAATTACACTTGTTTTTATCCAAGGCCAAGGGTATTATTGTAAAGTTTTGCTTTCTTTCTCAGTCAGCCTCCTGCCAACTCCTTTCTCAGTCAGACATTTCTTACCGAGTCAGATGGCCAGAATTGGATTATCAAACACATTTTGCTGACCGAGTCAGCAAAAGACGTCTGACTTGACTCGGTCAGACGCATATCAAACGGGGCCGAACTTTTCTGATGAATTTTAACCTACAAATTCCATCAGTGGTATTAGAGACATGTCTTGCACTATGGAATGCATGCTAGAGGCTACAATTTCTTTTCAAAGGACGCACCATGTCTTTTTTTTTCAAGTTTCCTGCCTTTTTTCTGCCTTGTTCAAAATCCAGGGTGTTTTTTATTGATTATCTGGTTTTTGAAATGTTAAAATCTGAATTTTAATATTGTAGATATGATTAAAATTCTAATCTTAAATTCGAGGAGATAAATAAGGAAACCTAATTTTTAGTTATAAGATAAATAAATACGATTATCGTTTGTGAATTTTCATATAATAAATTAATTAAAAATTAATCAAAGGATAAATATAAAATTCAAAAGTGGATTATTTGATTTAATAAATTTAATTGTTCAATTAAAAGATATAGATAAATCATATAAAGGTTTAAAAAAATAATTAATAGTTAATTTATATAATTAATATTTAAAACTTGAATTTTTAAAATATATAATGTACACCTTATACACATACATAAAGCCTTAATACTATATATATATATATATATATATCATTAAATGTCAGTAGAATCTCTAGTATGCCTTATTCACGAAGCCATGCTATAAGACATAAACAAGATTAAAAGTATAATCTATAAAGTAATCAAGATTAAAAGTATAATCTATAAAGTAATAGAACCTTTTACAAAATCCGGCTCTTGTTTCTTTAGGAAAAATGTGAAATGTATGCGGATCCATGAAAACACACATCCTTCCTTTATTAGTCATTAGTGGAGCGTGCGTGGCTAACTGACATACTCAAATTTAGGATTGTTGATGGAGTATGTGTGGTTAACTAACACATCAATGTGAGATCATAAACGACATCGAGTATGTCATCTGGGTTTCCATGGTTATCCATATCTTTTTTGTGATCCTCGATATCCCAGTCAAAAATAGAAGACCATTATCCAAGATTAAACATGCCATTGATAAGAATCAATGAATCTCAAAAGATATAGGAATTTCATATTAGATTGAAGTTGGTAATATGTCTTACCGACCTTGATAAACTCAGAGTGAGATTACAACATCTCTCTGCTTATTTCAAATTGTATTTAGGATCCTAGACTTGAATATTAATTTGGGATAAATCAACTAACTAAAATGTCTGTCTTACTATAGCTATATGGAAATGGTGATGCTCCTGCTACTCAAAACTCTACTTTAAACTCAAACTTCACTCTCTTATAAATTTCGTTGAAGGAAAATCTCTTAGTTCCAATCTATATGAACTAGTTCTTCATAAACAACATGTTGACGATGTAATGAAAGTGGCTTTCATTATGATTGCAACTATAGCACCTGACTTGCAAAATTACTATGAGGACTAATGATGTGTAAGCTCAAGGAAGGAGTGTAACACCCGTGCTCCCAGGTATTTTCATTTATGGCTTAAAATATAAAATGTTGAATTTTTGGTCCTTACATGGGGCATACCCCATATGTACGCTAAAGGTAATTTATTAAAAGGTGGTGTGGCTTTTTTGATTATGCTAGGCATACTCAAGGTGATCCCAAACCCTTATTTTTAGGGTTTGGACCCTATTTGAAGGACCTTAAGTCTTTAAGGCCTCCCTTACCTTCAGCCCCCACTCCCTCATTCTGTCATTTCAAAACCCTAACCATTGAAAGCTTCTTTTGGACGTTTAGAGTGTTCTTAGTGCATTATGGAAGAAGAAGAAGTTCACAATTGAGGATTGTTGGGATTGGATCTTGTACATATAAAGTTTCCTTTTCATTTGCCAACTTCAAGAGGTATAAATCGCTCACCTTTATGATTCTTTTGTGTAGATCTAGGTTGGCTTAGAGATTTGCATGATTTTGGTCCCATAGTTTTGGTTCTTGTGAGTAAAAGCTACTATGGAGCTTAGGATTAGCATTTCTTGGTGTTTTGAGGTTCTTATGGCATAAAAATCAGATCTCGAGGGTTATATTCCTCCCATGCCTGAATTCTTGGTTATTTTGTTACATTGTGGACGTAGGGTTTGGTTTTGGGCTCTATTAAGCCATCCTATAACACCTAGTTCCTGGTACGTATTTAAATTTAGGTAATTTCGTGTTTTGCTCTGGGACTTGGTGACTTGGAGGCCTAACTCGTCGAGTAGACTGGATTTCGGGTCACGGGTTTAAGTGACTTACTAGACGAGTTGGGAACCCAACTCGGCGAGTAGGACTGTCTGGATGAAACACTAATATTTAGGATTTGCAGCCTATTTAAACACCTTAAGTGGTTCCATTTACACCCTCAGGCCACCCCCATGAAACCCTAACTGGTTTTGAGTGCTTTTGAGCTCTTTGTGCTATTTTATGCAAGTTAGAAGGTTGAAGAGAATAAGAAGGATCTTGGGATTTCGGAAGGAGCTTGGAGGTCCAGGGGTTTTGCTTCATTTCCTGTTTCATGGAGGTAAAAGTCCAGACCTTGCTTTCCCTTTCATTAGATACTCTTTTTGGAGTAACATAAGGTTTTTGGAAGCCATTTTGGAAGCCATTCTTAAATGCAACCACGATTTTGGGATAAGAACTTCAGATCTGGAACCACTAGGGGTTCCTATGGCATAAAGGTGCCAACTTTATTGCCATAACGACCCCATGCACCATATTAACCCCATTTTAGAGCCTTTTGAGCCAAAAACCCCATGCATGGACATCAAGTTCGTAACTTTACTTATAATATGGACCCTAGGAGGTCAGATCTATGATTTAGATGCCTTGAGACCCACTGATATAGACTATATAGTTTTGTACAAAGAGGGACTCGGCGGGTCGCTTAGGTAACTCGGCGATTCGGGTCGCAGTTTTCCCCCAAACGTCTTCTAGAAATGGTCTTTGGATGAGTTGAAAGAAAACTTAGCCTGTTAGGGTTTATTATGGACTTGAAGATCGAAGGACTCGATGAGTTCAAGGCAATGTCCCAACCACATGAACACGGACTTGGTGAGTTCAAGGAGAACTCGACGAGTCATAGACTAAACACCTTCATACGGATGAAGATGAACTCAATGAGTATGAAATAGTAATGTAGAGAGGATGTTGTGTAGGGATTGAGGAGTCGAGGAGCGTTGATCTCCATACCGAGGACAGTGCAGATAGTACACGACATCGAGGTGAGTTACCTTTCCAGTAGAGGTGGGTCTACGGCCACAATGTCGGTCCACCAATAGGAGTTGTTTTTAGATGATTCTCTTTATGATAATTGTCTAGGTTTGCTACTACCTGATGTGTCTTATGTGCCAGTATGATATGTTATATGTGATAGTGGTAGTAGGAAGGAATAGTCCCCTGATTCGGTCGTTAGGACCGAAGGGTAGGTTGGACACCCCAGATATGTCTGACAACATGATTTTGATATGTTATTATGTGATAGTGGTAGGGGTGAAATAGTCCCCGTGGCTAGTTGAGATAAACCGGATGGTAGGTAGGTACCTTAGTACTAATTGACAAGATGGTTTTTTTAGACTTGTAACTATGGTTTATGAATTATTATGATATCAGTAATGTTTTCCTCAAACAAGTTTCATAAGAAATATAATTAATACAAAAAATTTTGGTCTTGATTTCTGGGATGTTACACATGCAAAAGCTTAAAGTTGTTGAGTTTATCAGTTAAGACCTTCCTAAGATTTATATTTTTGTGTTGGACATTTAGTCTTTAGGTATTAAGAGCTTAAAATGCGGTTTTGGACAACATAGGATTATGTGGGGCGTAACCTTTGGGTACGCAGGGTGTAACAGGTTTTTTTTCCCATTTTCTCTTCTATAAAACTCAGTACGTGGGGCATAGTTAAGTAGTATGCATGGCGTACTCCCAAAAGTTGAAATAAGTTATTTTGGACCTTGGGCATGATTAGGACGATTTAGCATTGGAAGGGTAGAATGCTTTTTTACCCTTAGTGTGAGAGATTTTGAAATGGACCTTGAGTATGGGTTAATACCCTAGTTATTAATTAGGTTGGTTTTGGATATGTTCAGTGTGAGCTGCCCTTGTAATAGCAGCGTGTGTGAGATTAGATTATCTTCGGATTGAGATGAGTCTCCTCACAATATTTACGGGTTGAAGGCATAAAGGCCGACCCATTGGTTTATGTTTATAGGATGATAGTAGTTTGTGTGACTCTTGCATATGTATGTAAGTATATCGGGCGCGGATTGATGCCTAGCGAGGCCTGATGAATGTGTTGGGTGGGGCCTATCGCATATTACCGACAGATCTATACCGGGCGGGGTCCGATGTATGTATGGTATGTGGTATTTTGGGGGACCTTACTACACTTTCTGCTTAGTGTTTCTATTTATAGTGTCCAGTAGTCAAATCGCTATATCCTCTAGCACCAGCAAAGATGCAGGAACTATCTGGTCAACCTAACAAACTACTCAGCATGGGCTTCATTAGACCAAGCTTCTCACCATGGGGAGCTTGGGTCTTGTTCGTAAAGAACAAAGACGGATTGTTTCGTATGTGCATAGACTACCGAGAACTAAACAAGGTTACCGTTAAGAATCATTACCCTCTGCCTCGCATAGACGATTTGTTCGACCAACTTCAAGGGGATACCTACTCTTCGAAGATAGATCTGAGATCCAAGTATCACCAATTACGAGTGCTAGAGGTGGATAATCCGAAGACAACCTTCCGAACTCGTTATGGACACTACGAGTTTGTAGTGATGCCATTCAGATTGACTAATGTGCCTGAAGTACTCATGGATTTAATGAATAGGGTATGCCATCCTTACTTAGATCAGTTCGTCATTGAGTTCATTGATGACATACTTATCTACTCTCGTAGTAAGGAAGAGCATAGTAAGCATCTACGTCAGATGTTGGAAACATTACCATCAGAGAAGTTGTACGCGAAGTTCTCTAAATGCGAGTTTTGGATTCGAAGAGTCAAATTCATGGGTCATGTTTTTAGTGAAGAGGGAATTCATGTGGACCCTTCCAAAATCAATGACATTGAGAACTGGTCAGCACCGAAGACGCCTACAGAAATTCGCCAATTTCTAGGCCTCGTTGGCTACTATCACAAATTCATTCAGAACTTCTCTTAGATTGTGAAACCACTTATTACATTGACCCAGAAAGGCATGGCCTTTGACTGGGAAGAGAAACAAGAGAAAGCGTTCCAAACTCTGAAATGAGTCTTATGCACCGCACCGATACTATCCCTCCCAGAAGGAATAGAAGATTTGTGGTCTATTACGATGCATCCAATCAAGGGCACGGTTGTGTTCTGATACAACGAGGTAAGGTCATCTCCTATGCCTCAAGACATTTGAAGACACACGAGGTCAACTACACCACACATGATCTTTAGTTAGGAGCAATAGTGTTTGCTCTGAAGATCTAGAGACACTACCTGTACGGTACGAAAAGCACTACTTTACAGACCACAAGAGCCTACAACATATATTCGACCAGAAGGAGCTCAACATGAGACAACAACGGTGGATTGAGCTACTCAGTGATTACGAATCCGAAATTCGTAATCATCCTGGAAAGGCCAACGTAGTAGCTGACGCCCTGTGTTGGAAAGAATACTTTGGTCGTAGGGTCAAATCATTGACTATCACTATCCATTTACACTTGTCCACACAAATTAAGTAGGCTCAACTCGAAGCTTTGAAACATGAAAATGTGGCGAGTGAATCCCTGAGAAGGATGGATAAGAACATGGAAGTCAAGGGTGGCGGAGCCTTATATTTCATGGATCGGATCTGGACATCGAGGCACTGTGGTTTCGGAGACCCTGTCATGGCCGAAGCACACAACACTCGATATTCCCTCCACCCAGGTTCAGATAAGATGTATCTGGATCTTAAAAAGTTATACTGGTGGCCTAACATGAAAGTAGATATTGCTACCTTCGTGAGTAAATGCCTTACTTGCGCCAATGATAAGGTCGAATACCAAAAAACATCAGGTTTACTACAACTACCGGAGATACATGAATGGAAGTGGGAGCGGATCATGATGGACTTCATAACCAAGTTGCCCAAGACAACGGGTGGTCTCGATACCATTTGGGTGATCGTAGACAGGTTAACCAAGTCCGCACACTTCCTACCTCTCAAAGAGACTGACAGGATGGAGAAACTCACTAGGACCAACATTAAGGAGATATTAAGATGGCATGGTGTTCCCATACCCATTATCTCGGATAGAGATAGTAGATTCACTTCGAGGTTCTGGCAGTCACTACAAAGTTCCCTAGGAACCAGGCTGGATATGAGTAGAGCGTACCACCCTTAAACCGACGGACAAAGTGATAGGACTATTCAAGCGCGAGGATCTGGAATGCCAAGCGAGGACCTGAATTCACTTGGGAGCGCGAGGATCAAATGAAACTGAAATATCCTCATATTCTAGCTTAGTTATTTGTAACTTCATATTTGCTTAAACTCTAATTTCGGGAAGAAATTCTCTAACAGGGGGATGATGTGACAACCTATCTACCTTGTACATTTGTTCAAATAAATCAAGGTCAGACTCATTTTTGCTATCTTCTAGCAATGTTTAGAGTCAATTTGAGTATTCAAAGCCTAGTATAATCAAGGTATGGGGCTTGGGATGAGTGTAGTCGAGTTGAACACCTTTAAATTGAGCCAACACCCCTTTATTAGGTGTGTGTGGCCGCACACATGGGTGTACGGCCGTACACCCATCCTAGCTGTATACTCATGTATATACATGGTGTATTCTTCCATCTTTCATCACTTTACACACTCCTAAGCCAAGAAATCAACTTCTCTCTCAAGTATCATCCTATTTTCCTTCTAGATCTTCAAGTTCTAAGTGTTTCTTTCTATAATTTGTTGATTCATTACACTATCTAGTAAGGATCTATCATTTCTTCCATGAAATTACACCTTTTGTTTAGATCATCAAGTGTTCTCCAAGAACACCAAGAACACCTACTAAGTTTTTCGACCTCAAACACCCCTAAAGGCTTCTATATCGTAAGTACCACTCCTTGTGCTTGTTATTTACTAGTTATAATCCTTAGAAACCATCCAATACATGATCATCAAGGAGTGTACGGCCGTACACACCCCATGTGGCCATACATCCCTTTGTTTAGTGTTATTTGACATCAAACACAAGTTCTAAGTTAGCACATGATCAAGAACACTTATGGGATGAAAGATAGAGACTTGAGATACACTTTGGACAATGTTTACATGAAAATGAAGGGTGTACGACCGTACACTCCATGTGTGGCCGTACACAGCCTTTTTAAGGCCCAAAATAGCATCAAACTTCCATTTCGGTTAAGTATTGGTCAAAACACACTTCCTAGATGCTTAATAAGACTTTAAATCACACAATGGTATGTTTCACCATGAGTGTGCTGCCGCACGCCCACTTGGTCCGTACACTCTGGCCATACACACACATGAAACACCCCATTTTGGCCGTACACTCCAAGGTGTGGCCATACACCAGTTATATGCAACCCTTGGTACTTCTAGCAATTAAATCTAAGTGTTTCCTATGTCCTAGGGTGTCTTTCCTAGCATGATTAGTTGTTCAAACACTAATTATATACATATATGTGTCATTATATGCTATTTAGGATCCGTTGTGCTCAAGTCTTCACTTGACACTTAGCATCCTACAAACCGATCTTTCATTCATATCACTCACTACAGGTGAGTTCATACCCCTTAACTTATCTTTTAAATGATTTTAAATGCTTTTACAGGGGAATATAAGTTGAAGCATTATAGTTATTATATCAATCACATGCGATTAATAACTATCAATTAGATGGATTTACTATACTTTTAACTGTTCTATCAAACAAACTACTTCAAATCGTTTTACAACCTTTTTACATCCAACACTCCTTATTAAACTCTTTCAAACTTATAAATTGTCAAAATCATGTCTATATAGATATAGGTATATAAGTAGGATTGAAAGGACTTAGGACTGATAACTCGCCTTACTTCCTATTCCTTGTTTGGTTGTGGACTTAGGGTATACGGTTGTTTGTCCAACGGTCGGTTGAATCTTAGTTATATATTATATCTATGTATGTATATAGATATTAAAGTTCCACATTCAGTTCAATACCTTTGGGTAGCAAAGGTGTACAAACATGTTCATTTATACAAACAACTTTACTAGTAAACTATAATAGGTATAGTTTAGGAAGTCACTACTCACTATTTCTAGTACAATGAAACATACAAGAGTCAGTTCATTCATGAGTCAATACAAACTTACTATTATGAGAAACAGAATGAACATACTATGATGAGAAACTAAGAGAATGTATAATACACTACATTATACAAGAGAACATACTATGATGTGAAACAAAGAGAACATACACTACACTAGTACAGAAAGAACATACAATACCTTAGAACATACAATACAAACACTAGAACACTATAACATTATTGTGAGCCACTACTTCATGACATGGCAAGAAATTTCCGTGTGGCGTTTTGCAAGCAGAGTCTCCTGGAGGGAGAGTGTGAGTTGGTGTATAGATCTATACAAGATTGACTATCCTACACCTTGCTGCTAGCTACAGTGGGACCTGCAAGTCTACGGGTGATTGATGTCATACCATTTCGATACCTTAGAGCATCGTGTTATACTAAGTCTATCAAGTATGGTTACAATCATATCACATTTACCTTAATTAACAAACTAGTATAAGGTAGTTAGTACATTGGTAGTTACTTACATACAATACTACTGTACACTGTGATTTTCCCATTGCATTCACATTGTGATCTTCTCACATAAACGGTAATGTAAACTATATTTTAGTAACAATAGTCATACTTGGGAAAGATACACTTTTACAAACAACACAACACACAAAACATTCAGACCTTGGTAGGAGGCTGCTTTTAGTAGAAAATATAGGATTTTCTAGGAGGTACAAACATTTACTACAAACACTCACAAACATTTATATCAAACATTCACAAACACTTTCATACAAGCAACGACACTAAAATACTTATGAAGTCACTAGCCTTAATGCTGATCTACGCTTTCAATATAACTTGTATTCTCAGGTCATCAGTAGACAGGTATCGATGCCAGGTTTTGAGAAGATGGAGCTCGTTCAAGACTCATCTCTTATTTTGATTCATATTTTTGGTGTCGTATAAACTATACAGAACACACTTGTATTAAAATTATATTATTATTGCAATGGATGATGTTGTTGCTTGTTTACTATTATACATGGTTGTGACACTGTACATGACGTCCTCCGCCCCTGAACGTTTCTGCCGTTTAGGTTTTGGGGTGTAACACTCCCCCTCAACATACGAATCATGTCTTTCATTTTGAGACGTCAAATTCAAGTATTCCCCATCCATTGATCATCAATCAAAACATGTATTCTTTCTACATTTACTCTTGAAGTAGATGAAGAATGTTCTTCATTTTCTTCATTTATGATTGAAGAATCATCATCGTGTTTCGATGCCTTAGGAAATTGATTAACATCAGCATGGATTTCTGAATCAATGGTCCTATCAAGAATACCAAAAATTGAATCAAGATCAATATAATAAGTATGCATTTGCTCAGATTCAACATTTGATTCAGTAATAATTGGTTTTTGAACAAAAGTATGTTCAATTCTTTTGACATAATGATCATCGAATGTAAGGTTAAACATTTCTTCGAGATTCCTGGTTCAGTTGTTTAACACACTATAGGCTACAAAATTTTGAGAATATCCCAAGAAGATTTCTTCATTAGCCTTCGACTGAAATTTGGAATGATTATCCTTGAGATTCATGATGAAACATCTGAATCCAAAAACACGAAAAATTTGACATTAGGTTTCTTTTTGTTTGTTATTTCATTAAGTGTGATATTAAAACGACGATCAATGAAAGAACGATTTTTCATAAAGCATGTAGTCGAAATAGCCTCTGCTCAAAAGTATTGAGGCAAGTTCACATAAGTGAGCATCGTGATCATCACTTCACACAAGGAACGATTCCTCCTTTCGACAACACCCTTTTGTTGTGATGTGTATGGAGATGAAAAATTATTAAATATGCCCAGTTCAATACAAAATGAATCTAGAATTCAATTATTGAACTCCGTTCCGTTATCACTCTTTATCTTTCGAACTTTCCTTTTTAAGCTTAATTCGATGCTCTTGATAAAAATCAATCATCACTAGAGCAGTTTCAGACTTCTGTCAAAGAAAGAAAACCCAACTTATCCTAGAAAAATCATCAACAATAACTAGTATGTACTTTTTCTTTTTGAGAGTCTCAACAGTTGAAGGTTCACACAAGTCAATGTGAAGAAGTTCCAAGGGTTTGATGATTTTTGAGTCTATGATGATTGGATGACCTTGACGATGTTGTTTTCCAGGTTCACATGTAGCACACAAAGAGTCGTTGTCAAATTTTAAAACAGGTAAACCATGAATAAGATCATTAAGAACAAGTTTTTTTAGATTTTTGAAGTTGAGATGTGAAAGACGTCGATGCCATAACCAGTTGAGATCGGAGGAACACCCATAAATAGTTTCAAGTCAAGAGTGAACATGTCTCCCTTTCGTTTGAAATTCAGTAGAATTTCCTTCATTTTCATGTTGGAGATAATACTTCCTTCCTCATCAAAGAGAACCCGATTACCAATGCCAACAACTAGTTGTGAAATACTAATCAGATTGTGCTTTAGTCCTTCAACATTGGAAACTCAATTTATAGTGAATTTCCAATTCGTTACTTTGCCATAAACTTTGACCTTACATTTATTCCTGTTTCCAAATTTGACAACTCCAACATTGTCCAACTTTCAAAAATCTTACAAATTCTCCTACCTTCCAGTCATGTGACGCGAGCATCCACTATCAATATATAATTTTTCATCATATTGCTCGTCATATGGAACCTGTGATCATTTAGAAAAATTTAGGTCTCCAAGACCTTTTGGGTCCTTGGACATTAGTCTGGAACACATTATACCCAATTAAGAACTTTTGATTTGAAACCGTCAATTAAGTCAATTTCATTTACTTTAGGCATCGAAATATAATAATGTAATGGGGATGTTTCAACATTGACTTTCATTTTCTCATACTTTATATGAGAAGTATCAACTTTCTTCTTTGGAATTTCGTTCCGTTTTCGCACTGTTGGAGTAGACTCTTAAGATGAAGTACTTCCATTAATCAAATCATTCAAGTACTTCTCGTAAGCAGATTGAATTTGCTCTTGAGAATACTTTCCTGAGTGATATATTTTTCCTTTTCCCTCAATCCAATGTTTGATATTCTTAACATCAAACCTTTTGCAAATGATGTTTTCATCTTTTGTATCGAATCGAGATTGGAAAATGTGGATTTTTAGGTTTAAATGGTTCACTTTTCTTTCCTTTAACGTCCAAATTATGTTTTGGGAAACAACCTTTTTGAATGATTTTGGAAACGATTTTGATAATGGTTTTGATAACCAATACCATTTTGTTGAATTTTTTTCTATTTTGATCAAAACTTCTTTGTACATGATTTGGACCAAAATTCCTTCAACCATGATTTTGAAAAAAAATCCTTTGTCTAATATTTTGAGCAAAATTACCATTTCCATGACTTTGACCAAAACTCCTTTGATCATGGTTTTGAATAAAAATCCTTTGTCCAAGACTTTGAACATTTCTTTGAAAATCATTTGGTCAAAAACGATATTTGACATAGTTTCAACTTTTTTGAAAACCATTTTGTTTTTGGGATTGTTTGTTTTCAAAGTTCTTTGCATTTTATGAAAACTTTTTGGCTGATTCAGAAGATTTTTGTTGAATAACCTTTTGGTTGTGAAAAGCTTTTACATTTTTCCAATAGCCTTTATTTTGTGCTTTCGATTTGGAAATTCCTTCATCACAAGCCAATTTTTCAACTCTTTCTTTGAAAGTTTGTGTTTTCAGAATTTGATGTTTTGGATAATTGGTTAAAGAATCAAAACCATTTTCTTTGCTTTTATTATCAATAACTGTTTTTCCTGTTTTCAAAGCCCAAGCACGTTTTGGTCTATTTTGTTGATGAATTTTTTTGCATTTTTGTTCAAAACATTTTCGATTTAAGTTGTTATTCGAATAAAAACCTTCTTTTGTCACACCTTGATTGTCTTCTTTTACCAATTTGTTCAATTCTGAAGCCTTATTATCACCATTTTCTTTGGTGACAAATACTTTATTTGCAAGCACAACTTCCTCTGAATCCTTAAACCTAGTATAAACCACTAAATTTGATTCAAGATAATGTTTTCCTTTATTTTTCAACACATTCGAATACTCCTTGGATTCGTTAAATACTTGTCCGAACTCAACTTTGGAATTAGTTTCCCACTTGAAACTTCATCCTCATCACTCAGATAATCTTCAACCACAACATGATCATGAGGATCACAGACTTTGGATGTTAAAGGTTGATCATTGTTTACTTTTAACATTGAATCATCACCTTTTTCTTTGCCTTTAGCCAATGAATTAACATTAATGACAGGAAATCGTGGGCAATCGACACATTCCTCTTCCTCAATTTCACTAATATTGTCAAAATTATCTTCGATATCAGCAAAATTTTGTTGAGATCCAAGTGTCGACTTCTCATTCATGTTAAAATTTTTGACTTGATTGTTTTTAGTTAAGGTTTCGTTCACAATATACAAGATCATTAACATTCAAACAGTCATTTATATTTACAATACCATATGCATATGAGTCAACTGGAATTTTATCATAATCAACAACATTACTCTCATAGTGATATGTTGTTTCATCAATTTGTTCTATTTTCTATGAAAGAAAAGGAAGCAATTTCCAATGATGTTCATCGCATATGTCAACTAAGTGATAAAATTCTATTAGTTTATCATACAGACGCTTAGCAGAATTACAATATATGTTTCTTTGTCTAATAAGCATCGAATTGTCCATTCTAAGTGAATCTCTATATATTAAAAGATTAGTTATTCTATGATCAAGATATTCCACTAGTCCCTTCTTCTCTTCGAGTTTATTTCTAGCTTCATTTAATTGGGACTTGGACTTTTCTGCTTCAGTACTCATGGAGATTAAAATTTCATTAAGATAAGCAAACGTATTATCAAACTCAAAGAAAATATCATTATAAGAAAATGAAGATATTTTAAATGAGTTAAGAAGATCATGTACCTTAGCAGTCAACGGTGATTTAGTCGAGTAATGGACATGAAACACCAGCTAGTAATCTCTTCCTCGTCAATCATCTCATTCAAAACAACTTTCTCCTATATCTTCCTCTAATTTCTCATTCATGGCTCCATGAGTAGGATTTCACATCTCATCATCATCATCCCATCTAGAAGACCAGATCTGATAAGTTCCTTCTTCTTCGTCATCTCCTCTAGCAATTAGAGAGACACCTTTAGTTCGACCTCTAATCTCCTCAATCTTCTCAGCATAATATGCCTCATCCATAACTTTCTACTTCTTCTTTTTCTTTTTTCCCGAGCATGAAATCCTTTGCCAACTGATTGGACTTGTTGCATTAGTTACAATCATAACCCAAGTCTCCTTTCAGCTTCAACTCCTTCTTCTTCTAATACAAACTCTTAACATCTTTCTTCTCCTCTTTCGACTCATCTTTCACATTTTGCCAATCGACATTCTTGTTTTCAGAATTTTTCTTAAACTTTCCATTATAAGGCTTCTTTAAGAATTTCTTCACTTTTTTGGTAGATTAGTATGCGACCGATTCATCATCAGAATTGAATAGGAATCCTTCTTCACTATCTTTGGCCTCTTCTTCAGGTTCAGACTCCATACCAACAACTTTTGATACCAAAGCCAATAGTCCACCAAGACTCAGTTTACTTTCTTCAGCAATGTCATTGATCTCACTTTCATGTGCTTTCAAGACATTATATAGCTTTGCAAGAGAGCAACCATCAAAGCTTTCTTGAGTCTTAATCATCAAACTGATTTTCTCCAGTCCTTTTGTAATCCCATAAGAGAAGTGAGATTGAACTCCAGGGATGAATGAATCACTCCATATCAAGAAAACTTGAAAATCAGTTCATTTAATCGATCATAGTACGATTCGATTGTTTCATAAGCCTTTTGCTTGATTTCTCCCAACTCTAGCAAGCACTGTTTTACATAACTCGTCTCCGTCTTCTTATTACTTTGAGACTTCTCTTTCAATGTATCCCAAATCTGCTTAGCTGTAGAACATTGACGAACATAGCTGTAGACTACTGGTGAAAGCGAACCACATAATTCATGTAGACAATTCTTATCATTCTCCTTCATCTTGTTTTCTTGCATGATTATATCATCATTCGTAGTTGAAACTCCAAGAGTAACAAACATCTATGGAAGAAATGGACCTTTATTGTTGGATTGCATCAAATCTTCATTGATACCATTCAGATAGTCTTCCATCCTATCAGCCCATTTCTCATAGTACTCTGGAATCCGTGTCGGAATATTTGATGACGATCCGAGCAAGTGAGAGAAATTATCCATTGGGTTCAAATTGAAATTTGTCGTTGTTGTATGGATTTAGAAGAAAGAGTATTTTAGACTAAAAAAGAAATCTAAGAACGAAATCAATCAAAGATTGAACATAAATCAATCAATATAACACACAGAGTGCGCAATCAATTCAATACAACCAATTGACACTGGTTTCCTAATTCAATTTGCGGAAAATTTTGAATCAGAACAAATGATTAAAAAAAATGAAAAACACGAGACAACTGCAATCGATTGAGTCAATACCGCTTTGATACAAAATAAAGTGTGTTAGGATTGATAACGGACACAAATGATTAAGACAATCAAAGCTGTAAATGAACACAAGATGTAAATAATGTCTATTTGGCTCGATTTAGTCTGATTGAATACAAGGGTAAATAATATCTCAAGAGAGAATTCAGCTAGTGTTCAAATATTAGTGTACTTTATGCACCTACCCTATTTATAGGGTACATCAGACTCAAAAAACGGTACAAGGACTAAACATAAAAGTATTGAAATAACAATGCCTTGGAAAATAGATAGAGTGCCGAAGTCATTTCTGATTTCGACACGTTATATACTTTGACTAATTCGACTCCTCACTATACACATTCGACTCCTACACACCGGGGTTCACACGAACCATGTGTCACACGACCATCTAGAAAGGTCTTGTAAGTAACCACTGTTATGGATCAAGCTCTTCCAACCCATTAGGCTTTCAAGGTTCTACCCATAACACCATTATACCCCGCAAAACAAGCATGCACCAAAATAGTTATGTTACTCATACAACTTTAATGAGCAATAAAACATGTAATAAAATTCATCATATTATCACCATACTATAGCGTATAACTAGAAATCCATTAAACATTATAAACACACACATTTGCAACTAACATATAACATGTATATCACCATATCAACCGATTCCAATGAGTAACCATTCATAAGATGCAAACAACATATTCTCATACATTTATTACAAGCATTAATGATTCTAGAATTATTCCCAATTTGCATCAACAATCCATTTTTGAGGTGTGGTTTTCGGTTATGCACTAAAGTTAAGAAAAATATTGTCTCACTCCCAAATCTAGATTATCATATGCATCACGTTTATAAAAGTGAGAGGACCAAAGCAAATAAATCATAACATGACAATAGAATAAACACATACGGCAGCATCAAAAATATCTTATCATCAATTAAGCCCAAGTAATGATGAGGTCATCGTAATATGAATAAAATCAACATTTATAGAATGCATGTTTCAATTATGCACCTGAATGAGTTAAAACTATGAACTTACCTTTAGCCTTGATGAGACTCTCCTTCTACTTGTCTTGAACTTACTTGATGTTCTTAAGGCTTCACCTAAAAAACCACACAAGACAAGAAATTAACAAATCAAGTACATTTTTCAAATATATAACTTTAATACTAACTTATATATATATATATATATATATATATATATATATATATATATATATATATATATATATATAATTTCCTAGCTTGACCCCCGTTTAGTGTTTCAAGCATAGAACATAATTTGTAACTCTGATTAAGCTGATTCCGGACATTATAAAAACTATACTCAGTTTACTACAACTTTGTTGTTGTGGTCATTTACTCTAAATCGGAGCAGAATATCCTGTACGGGCCTTGCAATACAGTTGAATGAATCTTTCCAGATTTGCAATCTTTACCAACATTACCATAAACTCCAAGATTAATGGAAAGGACTTAGAATTATTCCATTTAGCACTAAAAAAATATTGATTGAAGATAATAAGACATAATTTGAGAGTCAATGAAAATACCAAAGATTTGGTTAATGGAAGATTGATAGTAGGATGCCAGTACACACCAAACACAAAATTCTACATTCACAACTAAAGACTTCTTTAAGTTCCAAATCAAGACGCATTTAAGGATGAAACTTGGGTAGAATTTTGGATATGATTTGAATGACTTTCAAGGTTATTATTTCAGCCCATATAACATAGTTTTATGGCAGAAAAATACAAACCAATTAAAGTAAAATTTGCAAGAACTTTCAAGCTAAAAGATGGCATCTTCTTACTAGCAAAATTTCCTCATAATTTACCACATAGAAAGACTTTTAAGGATGTTTTGAGAATATTAAGAAGGGTTCAAAAACAAGTAATTTATCTAGAAAATCACACAAAGGAACCCACAAGATTTGGAGATACAAGACACAAAAATTATAGCACCAAAGCAAGATAATTGATTCCATAATTCACACCAATTCTTAAGCGCTATGAGAGAGTGTTTTTAGAAGGGTTTTCACAGAAACAACTAAACAAAAACACTTCCAATATGGTTGGAAATATATCTCACATAATCAAAATAATTGGAATTGGAAAGAAAAAAAGAGTTTTGACACCAAACAAAAAGCATTTGACCCACCATTCCAGTTATTTCACTAACAGTTTGAAACACAAACATAAGAGGATAAAGAATTGAGAGTTTACCAAATACAAGTGATGGGTTTCAAGCTTCAATCCACATAGCCTAGCCGTACTTCTCCTTCATGATCACCATTTTTTTTCTCTCCTTCACTGATTGACGCACACCATAAAGCAACGACTTCGTTTTTTTTCTTCTCCCTCATGTCGATTAAACACACCATAGAAACAATCCTGCTGTCTTGCCCCTTCCTTAGCAATCATCTTTTTTCCATTACTCATTTCTCTCATGTTTTTTCTTTTGTTGTCCTATAGAAGCCCAATGTTCGATCTTTTTTTCCATCCCTTCTACGGATGACGCAACATCCCAAGGAAGCCAACTGGGATGTATGTTTTTTCCTTCCTACTCGATGAACATAACACCCAAAACAACTAAAGCTCGATTCTGCTTTTATACGAGTGTAAGAAGCCTAAGGGAAAAAGATCAGGAATGTCCCATAATTACTTTGATTGAAACCCATGGGGGTTTTTATCCGAATTTCGCTCTATAGTCCATCATGTATCAATTTTGCAAGATATTCAACCCTAACCCCAAATAACATGGAATATTACGTTTCTCTTAACGACCCATTAGCCCCTTGATTCCAGGTATACCCTGTTAATGAATTATTGTAACCATATAACCCCATAAATCCATTTAATTAATTTCTTTGCGTTTTAATTATTGATAAGTGCATTTACATACAAAATAGCATTATTTTTATTTAGTTTATTTAGATTTATAACCTTAAATCGAAACCATTTGTACCAACATTTATTATTCGATTACGGAAGCTAACATCGCTGATAGAATGAAATTTGGGTCGTTACAAGAGTTGTCGCAGAACCCGCTCCAGCTACACTGAGGATCACTGACAGTCGCAAGGGCAAGGCGGAGGCACCAGTCTTGAGGAGACATGTTTTCTAGCTGACAGCCAAGGAGGCTCATGCAGCACCAGATGTGGTTACTAGTATGTATTTTCTCCTTATCTCATTTATTGCTTTGATTTTATGTTTAGTATGTATTTTCTCCAGCTTTAGCTCATTTTGATTTGAGCGCAACCCAATCATTCGTATTCCTTGCGCTCAACAAGAGATTCGGTGACGCTCCTGGGGAGTTTGATTATCCATTAGAGGTGGTGATTGCCAACGATTGTACAATACGAGTTTTGAGAGTTCATCGAGGTTATGTGCTGGAGTTATTTTTCGAGCGGTATATGATTGATTTGGTGCCTACTCCTTTTCTTGAGAGAAATTTCGTCATGGGGATTGTCTGGATGAGCCCTAATAGAGCAATCATTGATTGTGAGTACCAGATAGCTTGGGTTCGAACCTGTTGAAACATAAAAGTGACCCTCTTAAACTTAAAAGAGATCTGAAGCTGCTTTTAGCAACCGCAGTCAATCTCAACGCCGCAATAAAGATCAGCAACCGCAGTCATCAACTCTTAGTTTTAGTCTTTTATCTGTTTTTCTATAAGTACTTTTCTTTATCCAATGTGTCCTGTGAGGCAACTCTTAAAAGATTAGACTGTATGTAATCTTCGAGACTCTATAAATAGAGTTCTCTCTTTCTAAATAAAAACGCTTCTTTTACGCATCTTGAATCTTATCACTCATCATACTCTCTTCTTACTTATCACTTAAATATAATCGTAACTATTTGAAATATCTCTTCGGAGCAGGTCTTTCTAGACTTAATCACTAAGTTTGATCCCACTTACTAAATTGGTCTAATTGCATTCGTTGTTATGAATCAACTTAAGTGTATACTTGATATAATACTTGTTGTCTTTTATATTTTCTTATATTTCTGCATCTAACCTTCTAACTTCCTAACTCTAACTTATTATTATTGTTGAGCTTTATTGATCCTTTGAGTTAAACTTTATTCCACATTATCACTTGTTCTAACGTTTGTTCAAGTGTGACTCAAGTTTTTCTCTCAACAATTGGTATCAGAGCCAAAGTGGTTGCTTTTTGAAGCAAAAAAACTCTGATTTTCAAAAGGCCTTCTATACCACTGACGCTCATTTCTTAAAAAAAACAACAAAATTTTTAAAACAAGGAAATATGGCACACACATTATCTCTCAATGTTTACAACAGTGTTGGTGGTTATAATAGAGCCCCAATATTGGTGGCAAATGAATATCATAATTGGTTTCAGAGGATGGAAAGATACTTAAGGAGACTTGGAAGAGATGTATGTCGATCCGTAGAGGAAAGGCCACATGTTCCTGTTCTTACACCAGTTCAAACCGACGGTGCCACAGCCAGACTAGGAGGAGGTCAACCAGCCATGTATCGTCCCACCAAATACGATCTCGATAAAATGGAAATGATGATGTTGATTTTTATGAAATCTCTTGTGGAGTTGCTCCTGACAACTTCGACATCATCATAAACTGCAAATCAGCAAAAGAGATTTAGGATGTTCTCAAAAACCTATATGAGGGCACAGAACATGCTCAAGATAAGAAGCTCACAACCGCGCTCAATAAGCTCAACAATTTTAAAGCTCATACTGGTGAAAGTTTGGAAGACTCCTTTCAAAGGTTCAACCTGATTGTCACTAAGTTATCTAATGTTGGCACGGTCCGAAGCAACCATGAGACAAATCTTCAGTTTCTCAATGGCTTAGGGAGACACTGGACGATTGCGAAGATGATAGTCCAAGGAGATAGAAACATCCATTCTTTATTTCTTTACAAGCTCTACGGTGAGCTGGAAGCACAAGAATCCACTGTACTCAAAGAATGTGCTGACTTCGGAGGACCACCGGCTCTTATAGCATAAGCTCCACATACTCAATCTTACTCCCGCTCGTATGACAATCCTCTGCAGTCATACGAAGCTGAATCAAAGTATGATGACGAAGAAGAATTTCAGAATGCTATATTCCTTGTTAGCCAACAGTTCAACCGGCTACCACCTTCTTCTTTTTGTAAGAATCAGCAGTTCAACAAACCTCCATTCAACCGCAACTTCAATAATCACTCTCGATATCCCAAAAATCCTCACCCACCACCGCAACCTTAAACCACTCAACCCAGAGAGGCACCGAAGCCCATCAATTCAACTGACTTCGGTACCTCGTTAGAAGATAAAAATGGTGTTGTGATCTGTCACAAGTGCAACAAGAATAATCGCTTCGCAAAAGACTGCAAATCCAACATAGTGAAAGATAGAGCATTCTATCTTAGAATGGCTAAAAAAAATGGAAGAAAAGGAAATAGCAAGGGCATACGTAGCCCATGTAAAGAGGGACCAAAATAAAATAGTTTCCAATAAAAGAAATCTTTTCAGAAAATCTTTTCCTTAAACTATCTTTTCCACTTACCCCCAAAATGTCACATGTGTTACAAATTCCACATTTATTCAACGGGTTATCGCCCCTCACCACACGTTCCTCAGAGATGGGGTATTGGGCCTGGCATTTCATTAAATGCCATTTTTGAAAATAACAAAAAAAACTTTTAGTTAAATATTTTGTTGCTGATAATGATTTCCATAATTAAAAAAAAGGTTTTCATCCTTAATCACTTTTCTTTAGGGTAAAAACAATAAATATTTGAAATTTGCCACTATAAAAACCCTCTTTTTCTCTGTAAGAAAGTTTTACGCTTTCTGATCTCTCAAAGACGAACAACTTCTCTTCTTCCTTCTTACACTTAAAGTTTTCCTGCAAGTTCTTAAAATTTTCAAAATGGTGAAATCATGACTAAAAGAAACCATAAAAAGCATCAGTCTCTGCTCAACCAACTAGTTCTAATTCCACCACATAGAACCAATCGCCTTCAATTGCATCTAGCAATTTTAGGGAAATTTTCAATGATCATCCTTCCTACAATGACTCAATTCGTCTCATGATCAAGTTCATCTCCAATCATCCCCTCTTTGGCCCATTCGCCGCATTCAATGATGTGGTTCCCATCTCCACATTGTTCAAATGTGCATTATCAGCCTATCGCCCTCTCGATAATCTTCAAGAAGTTAATATGAACTTGGTGGATGAGTCTTTGGTCATCTTGACCAAAAAAAGTTTCTTACTGCAATCAACCTCCTGGTGCATCCCTTAACCAAGTTCTTTTCCCCAAGTGTCATAGAGATCACCTCCATGCTGTATCAAATAGGATACCAGAAGCAGATCAAAGGTATTGGAGAGTTCTAAAAGAACCAACTACCTGCGGTATGGCAATTTGTGTGCCATTTCGTGATCCGTAGTCTGTTTGGACGAACCGGAGGCACAAAAAACATGGGCCTCAAACTACTTGGATAGTATGGAGCATCTTCACGGGCCACGATGTCAACTACAGTCAAATCCTATGGGATGATTTTCTCCAGTACATCCCTAAGGAGACCCCAAATGAGAATCTAGCCGAGCTGACTTTTGCAAGGTTTTAGGCGTTGTGCATTTCAGATCTTTATTCAGACTCCAAGATCAGTATGGGCAATGACATCAACTTCTTTGTCACTCGCGATCTCAAAAGGTATGCTCCTTCTAAAGATCAATCTATCTTTGGACCAATCAGACGTTTACCCATTCATATCTTGACTACGGTTGGACTTGAGACCTAAATAATCACTGATCATATTGAGGCTTCGGAAGGTATTGACCCATACCTTTCTACCCCGCCTCTCCCAAGTAAGAACATATTAGCCTCCACCGCACCCACTCAACCAGAGCAATCCGCGGCTCCATCTTCTACCACTTTATCTCATCTACCCTTAGCTTAAAGGCAAAAGAATTTAGCCTCAACCAAGCAAGGCCCCCGCAACAAGGGAAGAACACAATCAACATGTGAATCTCCCAAGAAATGTAAAGCATCCAAGAAATCTTAAGCTCCCAAGGAAGCAAAACCTTCCAAGAAGCGAAAACTCCAATAGGTTGTCTCGTCAGATGATTACTGCGAGTCTTCTGATGATTCTGATCTCGATTCTGCTCCCATCGCCATTCTCAAGAATTGGAAAACCAAATCCACAGGCAAAATGTGTGACCGGACTGATACCTTTTCCTATCAAAAGGCTTCAGTAATCCTTGGGGTCCTCACAGACCCATTCACTACAACCCTATCCAGCTACTCGAACACAACAACTGTGCACGTTTCATCTCAACGTGGAGACTCAACCCCCAACTAGATCCCAAGAGGATCTAATTGGTTCTTCTCGCCCAAAGGTCTCCAAGGCTTCCAGACATCATTTCTTTCAAGATCCGTAGTTGCGCTCCAATCTAGATGTTGTAATCCAAACACTTAATACACCTACCCAACTGCAGGGCGATTGTTCAGCCCTTGCCAGAACGGAGCCGAGGCCAAACTTGACCACAGGTCAAGGAGACCAAGGAAGCTCCGGAAATCCTACTCTGCTTACATCTTTTCCAGGTGGTTTAGGCACAATGAGCACAAATGTGCAAGGATCTGTGAAGCCAAGGGACACCTCGGTGCGTTTTCAAGGATTTGACGGTGATGATTCTAACGATTCTTGGAGACATTACAAACTAGTCTCAGAATCCGAAGTTCAGAAGTATGATGCTTTTCGTAAGGCATTTCAAGCGAGAAAGGATCAATAAGCTAAGCAACTTCAGCAAAAGCAACAGGAAATTCAAACCGTAGCCAAATAATGGGCCGACGCCATAAACAATGCCAATACGGTTGCAACAATTCTAAAGGTCTAGAACAGGATGGACGAAATGGATGAGATCATCCGCAAAGCCCAGTCCAATCCAGATGATGCAGGTTCATCTAGGCCCCCTCCAACAACTACTGCTAATAAATCTCAAGAGGATGGTACCGCAATGAAAGTCAGTTCTGCACCAACCTTTAGCTTCGATGACTTCGACACGAATGAGGTCAATCAACCGGAACAGTCAGACGATGTCATGATGATTTTCGATGAAGAAGAAGAGTCAAGCAGATCTTAGCATTCAACTTCTAAGCCCAACGAGAAGAAGAAGAAGAAAAAGAAGCAAGTTGTTTCCAGAAATGAATTCTTGTCTCTACAAGACAAAGTAAATAAGATTCTTGCTGCTGTAAAATCTCCCCAACCCCACTCTGAGGACTTGTCTGGCCTGCAGTCTCTCATTGACCACATCGAAAGACTGGAAGCCAGAGAGCGCCTTGCTGCTGAAAGAATCTCTCTCAATGTAGAAATGGGTATCCGATCCCTGGATAACAACCGCAAAGCTAATCATCAACACTTCAACTCCACTTATGAAAAACTTATCTCTAAAGTATCCTCCATTAAATCTGATCTTCAGACCATCTTTTCGGATCAGTCTACTCAGTCCCAGAAAGTTGTTGAAGAAACACACAATGCGTATGAATTTGCAATTTTGGTTCTACAGACAACCATCAACAACCTCCACAGGTCACTATCCTCTAACTTTCACGGTCCCAAAATCCTGCGCCTCAACAAGGAGATTCACTGATTGGTCTTTAACCCCGCAATCCCTAACAACCAACAGCTTGCTGACGACTTAAAGGCTCAATTTAACGAAGTATGTGGAAAAATTGATGGCCTTAGGCAATGGCTTGAGGAAGTATCGATTGCTCCTTCCTCAAGAGGGGGAAGTGAAGACCACACCTCGGATCAAATCCCCCATCAACATTCTCATCTGCACTCTCCCATCAAGTCTAAAGAACCAACTCCTCAACATTCACCGCAACCATCTCCACAAAAGAAAACACCAGTTCCCTCTCCTCATAAGAGTCCAAGTCATCAGTCTCCACCGCTACAAACACCAATTCAAGAACCTCATCCCTATCCAGAGCGACCGACACTCCCCTCATTTTAATAACTTAGCTTCTTACATGTAATCAGAACACTCAGTCGACTCTCCCGTAACCAAACAGAAAAAAGCTGACTGGTGATCAGCTAAATTCGCTGAGTTGATCTAGAGGGAAAATGGAGTTGATATCATAATGCATGAATCCCTCATCAACTCTTGGGTAAATCCGCACAGAATATTATTGGATGACGACTACATGCCTTACCTCACATATACAGAACCTCCTCATGATGGTTATTGGGACATCCCCATCTCTCCAAATGAAAAATACTTCATAGTATTTGAATCATTTGACCGTTGCCTTCCCAATGACAAAAGGTTGCCCTTAGAGTTTGAGAGACTAAACATATTGCATGCCAAGCATGGACCTTCTATTGAGAAAATCTAGTCGAATGATAGGCCCACCATAGTAAAAAATTACAAGCCTCGAAAATTCATGAATGCAGAGTTCATTCAATATACTCTCACCAGAAGAAACTCAGACTACATCCGAACCCAATCTTATTTCCCTTGCATGAACCCGGAAGAAATCTTCCTGATTGCAAAGGTATTTCAGAACAAAAGTGAAAAATACCCAAAGATGCAAATTGCATATGAAAGGGGCTGCACCTTTCTAAAAGAGACTGTGTGCGACTTTGAAATAATTGATGCGGACATCCACGAGATACTTGCTCAGAAGTTAAACCTTCCTCCTCTTGAACCAGCTCCGGTTCTGACTGAAGGCTTTCAGTAAAGATCCCTTGGAGCAGCCAACTTCCCAGATCTTGGAGTCATTTTCAAATACAAAAATGATGAAAAAAATATTTGATCCCAATGACTACCATGAACCGCATGACCCGGAAGCAATTGGAGATCACTCGCACTACAATTAACAAATCAAAACACACAACTACTAAAGTAAAGTTTGAAATCTCAAGGAGAATCACGTAGCTCAAGGAAGGCAAGAAGTTCTAGTGGATTCTCATCAAGTCCTCAAGCTCAACACTTGAATGAAAAGTTGAAGAGGTCACTTAGGGGGAAATTATTGAAACATAAAAGTGACTCTCTTAAACTTAAAAGAGACCCGAAGCTGCTTTCAGCAACCATAGTCAATCTCAACACCGCAATCAAGATCAGCAACCGTAGTCATCAACTCTCAGTTTTAGTCATTTATCTGTTTTTCTATAAGTACTTTTCCTTATCCAGTGTGCCCTACGAGGAAACTCTTAACAGATTAGACTGTATGTAATCTTCGAGACTCTATAAATAGATTTCTCTCTTTCTCAATGAAAACACATCTCTTACGCATCTTGAATCTTATCACTCGTCTTACTCTCTTCTTACTAATCACTTAAATATAATCGTAACTGTTTGAAATATATCTTCGGAGCAAGTCTTTCTAGACTTAATCACTAAGTTTGATCTCACTTACTAACTTGGTCTGATTGCATTCCTTTTTATGAATCAACATAAGTGTATACTTGATATAATACTTGTTCTCTTTTATATTTTCTTATATTTCCGTATCTAACCTTCTAACTTCCTAACTCTAACTTATTATTATTGTTGAGCTTTAATGATCCTTTGAGTTAAACTTTATTCGGCATTATCACTTGTTCTAACGTTTCTTCAAGTGTGACTCAAGCTTTTCTCTCAACAGAACCCCAAGTGGAGGAGAACTAATCATCCATAGTGAGGGTGCTCAGCGAGGGCCAGCTATATTTTTAGTTCTGAAAGCTAGGAGGTATCTTGATCAAGGTTATTCTGGTTTTGTGGCTTACATATTGGATATTATGGAGGAGAGGAAGAAGACGATTAATGATTTGTCGATTGTTCAAATGTGTCCTGATATGTTCCCCGAGGATTTTCCTGGAGAGCCACCGGAGATGCATGAGTTGTTTACACAGTTGTAGGAGCTATTAGACAAGGGGTTTATCAGGTCGAGTAGTTCACCCTGGGGAGCACCGATACTGTTTATGAAGAAGAAAGATGGTTCCCACAACATGTACATCGACTACTAGGAGTTGAACAAATTAATGGTGAAGAACCGTTATCCTCTTCCAAAGTTTGATGATTTATTCGACCAGTTATAGGGTGCATATTGGTTCTTCAAGATTGACATGCATCCAGTCTACCATCAGATGAGGGTTCAAGATAAGGATGTCTAGAAGACGGCCTTCCAAACTCGTTATTGTAATTATGAGTTCGTGGTGATGCTTTTTGGACTCTCCAACACATCAACAAATTTCTTGGATCTCATGGACATGGTTTGCAGGTCGATGTTGGATGGGTCAATTATTGTTTTCATTGATGATATATTGGTCTATTCTAAGACGAAGGAGCAACATGATGATCACATAAGAGAGGGTTTTGGAGACTTTAAGGAGGGAGAAGGTCTATTCCAAATTCTCCAAGTGTGATTTATGGTTGTACGAGGTGCAGTTCTTGGGATACCTCGTCAATCAGAAGGGTATATTGGCCGATCCAATCGAGATCGAGGCTGTGATGCCGTGGAAGGTTTTGAGGTTTCTATCTAAGGTGTAGAGTTTCCTTGGCTTAGCAGGGTTTTGTAGGAGGTTTGTTGAAAACTTCTCAAGGATCACAGTTACGTTGACCAGGTTGACGGAGAAGTCAATTACATTCCATTGGGGGCCTGAGCAGCAAGCAGCATTTGAGACTTTGAGGCAGAAGTTGTATGAGGCTGCGATTTTGACCTTACCAAAGCGTGTGCATGATTTCATGGTATATTCCGATGCGTCGATTATAGGATTGGGTGCGGTGTTGATGCAGATAGTTCATGTGATTGCTTATGCTTCGAGGTACCTGAAGCCTCATGAGGCGAATTATCCTACCCATGGCTTGGAGTTGGGGGCTGTGGTTTTTTACTTCAAGATTTGGTGTCATTATTTATATTGGGTTCATTATATCATTTACACAGACCAAAAGAGTTTGAGGTTTTTGATGGATCGGCCAAATTTGAAAACGAGGCAACACATGTGGCTCAATGTGGTGATGGATTATGATTGTGAGATCCTATATCACCCTAGGAGAACCTACATGGTGGAGTAATTCATTAGATTCTAATGGAGGAGGCGCATAAGTCAAAGCTTTCTATTCATCTTAGTGTAACTAATATGTATAGAGAACTCCGACTTGATTATTGGTGGCCTTGCATGAAGCGGGATGTAGCCTGGTATGTGGAGAGGTGCTCGGCTTACAGGAAAGACAAGGTTGAGCATCAACGACCTCACATAAAGTTTGAGCCGTTGGGTGTTCCCATTTGGAAATGGGAAGAGATCACGATAGACTTCATCACATAGTTACTGCAGAAAACGCAATGGGTGGATTTGATTTGTGTCATCTGGGATCAATTGACCAAGAGTGCACATTTTATTCCTATTAATGAGTGCATCACTATAGAGAAATTGGCAAATGTTTCTATCCATGAGGTTGTGGCACGACATGCGGTTCTGGTATCAGTGGGTTCAGATCGGGATGTACACTTTACTTCCAGATTCTATAAGAGATTCCACAAGGATTTGGGTACTCGACGGCACTTTAGCATGGCGTTTCACCGGAAGACTGATGTACAAAGTGAGCTCACTCTTTAGAATCTGGAGGATATGCTTCGGGCATGTGTGATGGATTTTGGAAGTAGCTAGGATACGTATCATCTATTGGCTGAGTTTTCTTACAACAACAACTACCACACCATTATTGATCGATCTCCTTTTAAGATGCTCTACGGGAGGAAGTGTCAGACCTCGATTTGTTGGGCGACTTCGGTCAGCAAGTTATGGGTAGCATTGAGGTGGTGCTCCGAACTACCGACTTGATTCAACAGGTGAATGGAATATTGCAGACCGTGCAGAGCAAGCAAAAGCGTTATGATGATAACTACCGATTAGATTTGGAGTTTCAGGTCAACGATATGGTACTCCTGAAGGTGTCACCTTCGAAATGTGTCATCCGATTTAGGAAGCGAGGCAAGCTGGCCCCATATACATTGGTCCTTTCAAGGTTATTTTCTGGGTGAGCAAGGTTGCATACCGTTTAGAGTTACCCGAAGAGCTTAGTCATATTCATAGTACTTTTCACGTCTCTCAGTTGCGGAAGTTTTGATGATTATGATGTAGTGCCATTAGAGGATATCCGGGTAGATGAGTGTCTGAACTACATAAAGAGACTAGTTGTGACCCTCAATGGCAACATTGGAAGGGATCTGATTGGACTTGGGATCCTGAGGATGAGATGAGGGAGAATTATCCATAATTGTTTGCAGCAGTGGACTTTAAGGACGTAGTCTGATTCCAGTGAGGGAGAATTGTAACACTCGTGTTCACATGCATTTTCATTTATGAATTAAAATATAAAATGTTTAATTTTTGTCCTTATGTGGGGCGTACCCCATGGGTACGATGAACGTAATTCATTACAAGGTGGCAGGGCTTTTTAAGTACGCTTCACGTACATGAGAAGTACACAAAGCATACTCAGGGAAATCCCAAACCCTAATTTTTAGGATTTGGACCTATTTAAAGGACCTTAAGTCCTTGAGACCTTCTTTACATTCAGCCTCCACTCCATCATTCTAACATTTCGTAAACCTAACCCTTGAAAGCTTGTTTTGGACGTTTAGAGTGTTCTTGGTGCATTTTGGAAGAAGAAGAAGTTCACTATTAAGGATTATTAGGCTTGGAGAATGTATATCCAAAGTTTCCTTTTCATTTTCCAACTTCTATATGTATAAAGCTCTCACATTTATGATTCTTTTGTAGAACTAGGTTATCCTAGAGATTTGCATGATTTTGGTCGCATAGATTTGGTTCTTCTGAGTAAAATCTACTCCAAAGCCTAGGATTAGCAATTCTTGGTGTTTCTGAGGTTCTTATGGAATAAAAATCGGATCTTGATGGTTATATTCCTCCCATGCATGAAATGTTGGTCATTTTGTGAAGTTATTATGAACATAGGATTTTGTTTTAAGCTATATTAAACCATGCAATAACTTAAAGTTTTCGACTTTATCAGTTAAGACCTTCCTAAGATTTAGATTTGTGAGTTGCTCGTCTAGTCTTTAGGTATGAATAGCTTTAAAGGTGGTTTTGGACAATAGAGGACTACGCGGGCGTAACCTCTAAGTACGTAGCAAGTAACCTCTAAGTGTGCAGGGCGTAGTTAAGGAGTATGCACGATGTACTCCCAAAAGGAGAAATAAGTTATTTTGGGCCTTGGGCCATGATTATGAGGATTTAGCCTTCGAAGGGTAAAATGGTGTTTTACCCTTAGTATAAAAGATTAAGAAATTTACCTTGAGTATGGGTTATTACCCTAATTATTAATTAGGGTTTGCTTTGGATATGTTCAGTGTGCGGCGCCCTTATAGCAGCAGCGTGTATGAGATTCGGTTATCTTCAGATTGAGTTGACTCTCCTCATAGTATCTGTAGGTCAAAGGCACCAATTTCATCCCATTGGTTTATGTTTATTGGATGCTAGCTGCCTGTGTGACTCTTTCATATGTTTGTATGTATACCGGGTGGGGCCCGATGCTAGGCTGGGCCTGATGAATGTGTTGGGCGGGGCCCATCACATGTTACTAATAGATTTGTAACTGGCGGTGCCCGATGTTGGGTGGGGCCCGATGTATGATAGTTATGTGTGACAACCCGATATTTCAAATCTATGTAATGACCTAAAAAGTCAAGAGTTGTAATCTCTTTTGATATAATGAAATTATCGTCAAAAAAATAAAATGTTCAAAAGTCTCTACTGGCTTTCATAAATGATAGATATCGTGTCAAGGGTTTTAGAAATATAAAAAACACTAAAATCCGAGTTATAACGAAGAAGTTATGACAAACCTAAGATTCCCAGCAAAACCGTCAATACGGTTAAACGTAAAACGCAAAGTTTTAATAAAATAATTTTTAACCTTAGGTATCTAAATGAAAGTCGTAGATATCACTAAACCGTAAACAAACATAAAAATCACGTCCAAATGTGATTTTGTATGAGGAAGTTATGATTTTTCGAACTTTCGGATATAGCAGTAGACAGCTAAAAACTCAAAATAGAGATCGAGCGGCTTTTAGCCGACGCAACCTAAACGAGTTTTGAAGGCCTCATCAATAGTAGTACAACGGTAAAAAGGCTGACGAAAATGGACATTGGATGAAGAAGTTATGGATTTTTAACTGACTTTTCCAGTCCCGGCGTGTTAAAAATATATTATTAAAAATAAACTGAAAATTTGCCGACAGACTCTAAATGAGAGTTGTAGAGTATATTTTTACCTTCGCGTGCATATAAAGAACGTCGAAAACGGAGCTCGTACATGAAAGTTACGAATTTTACAAGTTCGGGGCACAACTTCCGAAGCTGGTCCGAAGAGAACGCCTTGCGCTCCCTAAGGGAACGCCTCGCGTTCGTGCTCGCAGACCTGTACCTTCACCAACCCATCTGAGGTTCGTAATCGATGATGTATTTCAGCTTCGGTGCGTTGCATTCAGGGGAACGCCCTGCGTAGGGGAAACGCCCAGAGTACCTAGCAGGAACGCCCCTCGTTTATATCTTTGCCAGCCCCTATAAAATGGTTGCGAGGCTGATGGGCAAAGGTCGCTATTTCACCACCAAGGCTCCCGATTTTCGCACCTCTAACGTCTCAAGATTATCCCGACATTCCGGTTTCATATTCAAGCCTTGACGACAGTTCTAGGCTCCCGAGGGTTTCGAGAATTCCCGAGAATCCCGAGAAATCCGCTTTCTCAATTCGAAGTTCTGCTCGGTTTTCGTCTCACCTTCTTCAATCTATCAGGTGAGTTCATACCCTATAACTACGTTTTCAAACTTTTTGTAAATTCTTTTATACACTTTTAGGGGGGGGGGGATACAAGTACACACACGGTTATCCTCGTGTGAAAAACATCAATCTTTTGCTATACTTTTGTTATATAATAAATCATATGTGATTTATAACTATCATACGAAATATGATAACACTTTGTCTTTTTGAAATGAAACATGTTGTTATATAAATATCAAACAATTTATTTATATTTTGAGTATAAATGTTCAATAATGTTATTACAAATGTTATACTTTACATACAAAGTCGTCACTACACTAGGGTTTATCATACAGACGAATCACACATTTGGAGCTATAATAGGTATAGTTTACTAGATATTCATGAGATTTTATGTACTATAAGTACTATATCAAGGAAATACTTACATATACAAGAATAATTTGACTTTTCAAACATAAATCTATTTGATATTAAGTTTTGTGAGACATTCAACTTCACGTACTTTCAAGTATGCAATTAAAGTCCTGTATTATATACTATAATCTCTTGTAGGTAGAGTGTGATACTTTTGTATAGATCTATACGGGATTGACAATCCTGCACCTAAACTGTTAACTACAGTTAGACCGGTAGGTCTGAGGTGACAAACGTCATAATATTCCAATGCCTGAAGAACGTTGTTACAACCAGTCTTGGTCAATAGCATGGTTAGAAAACTCACTTGGAGTATTAAAAACACGTTGATTTATGAGGTTATCAAATGCCTTAGTGATTTTATACATACATAAATCTACTATTCTAGGCATGAAAAACACTATTGCATTACAGTTTTGGAACTTTTCAACTACCACACACTTATGGAAAAATATTGGATTTGTAGAAGCAAACATTCAAAAACAGTTGGGTCTTGGTAGAAGACTACTTTTATACTAGTAGGAAATATGGGATTTTTTAGGAGTTTTTAAACATCTACCAACAATTTCATTCAAAATCATACAAACATTGACATTAAATACTTAAGAACTCACCAGCTTAAACGCTGATCTACTCTTTCAAATTTACTTGTATTTCTCAGGGATTCAGTAATACAGGTAAACTTCAGCTTTTGGAGAAGTGACACTAAGGCGTCAGTTTAAAACTCATTTTGTCATCATATTGTAATTTGTTCTTAAACAAGTATCATTCAACAATGTAACTTTTAAATTATATATATGATGGTTGTTTTACTTTCTTTACTATGTATTCAACTGTTACGATACTACATGAAGTCATCCGCCCTCGAACGATTCCGCCGTTCTGGTTTGTGGGTGTGACAGATTGGTATCAGAGCATTGTTTATAGTGAACTAAGTATATCGAACCACATAAGATATACAAACTATAAATGCATAGGGACTAAAATTATCTGACAAAACGTTGTTACACCTAAACTGCGTTTCATTTAACTTAAGTTATTGCAACGAAAAAGCACACATACATGCATACAACGATTTATTTTCATAGTTAGAACTATACAAGAAGTATTAAGACAAGTTGGCACTACGACTAAGACTCGGAATATGTAATCAGATTTGGGACGAATATAGCCTGATCAATGATGTGTGTGAAACGAACTAGTTATAATCCTACTAACTTAGACACAAAATAAACACACGAAAGGCAGTGTACCTATCGATTAGTAATATAGTTCAAGCAAGTAGGGTATCGAACACAGGGAACGGTAAACAATTAAAATAAATGCTAATATTTTCTAAATAAAAAAAGTAATAGAAAGGGGGGTTTCTGTAGTTTTGCAAGACTAGAAACTTAAAAATGAAATATAACTCAAACTAAGCAAATAACAGCTAAAGCAAATAAACAATCACTAAATTCAATAACGGAGAAGACTTATGTTTAGGTTGGACTCATTTACTCCTATGGTTGATTTTATGGTAAGTGCAATGGATTATTCGTTATTGGCTACCGATTAGTGTGATTAGGTTCACGTTCGCTATTACTAATCCTTAGAAAACAAATTAATTCAAACATTGGCCAATTTGTTAAACTAATGAGTTTCCTAGACAATTGATTCGGGTTAAGTAAGACTTGTAATGTTAATCAAATTACTAATTCAATTAACCTCTTGTTGACGGTTCGTCACACAAGGCCCACACATTAATTTACCTATTTTCTTGTTAACCCTAGTTTCACATTTATTATTCCTAGGCACATAACAATGTGTTCACATAAATCACATGAGATAAGGAGTTAAGAGACGTTCATGCAGCTTAATTACTTAGCTAATTAATAGAAAATAGTGGTTAACACATGAGGATCTTTAACAAGATTAACAAAACAAATTCACCAATTGCAATTAATCCAACCACAAAAATCAACACATAGTCATTAATTCATCTACCCTAAACAGAAGATATGATTTTTAGCTCATGATTACAACAGAAAGTTTATCAAAAACGAAATCTAATAGTTTACACATAGTTCAAACAAAAGATCAAGTAAAGATTAAACCTAAATTGCCTTTTATCTTCTCAAAATTGAAAGCTAGGGTTGTTCCATGAGTTCCTGGGCTTCTAGCTGCACCTCCAGTCGCAAATTAACCCCTAAGGGTTGCTCCGTTCGTTAGGGTTCGAATGAGAAGCGTTTCTATATATATATATATATATATATATATATATATATATATATATATATATATATATATATATATATATATATATATATATATTCTGAAAACATGGGCTACTCGGTGAGTTTAGTAACCTACTCGCCGAGTCCATCACTTAAAATCCCGTGTACGACAAAGTCAACAATCGCGAAACTTCTGACCAACTCGTCGAGTTGACGGCCTACTTGTCCATTCCGTTTGGAATCAGCATTTTCTCAAAACACGAAAGTCATCCGAAATTGTTTCTAGTTTTCAGAACATTTTGAATCTCGTCAATCGGAATTACGGTTCATGAGATATGGCCAAATCACTGACGAGGGGTCAAGCTGTCCAGCAACATCCTTCTTTCTTCAAAATCCAAGATCCAAGCCTCCAATCGCTAGTTCCGCTTCCTTTTCCTTCCGAGCATGTAATTATTACTGAAAAATGGAATTATAAACTAATTAAGCACCTCTTGTTCATTAAATGAGATAAAATCAACATAAATTATTAAGATAATGCATGAATTTTATAACTAAATATATCCTTATCAAAATACCCCACACTTGACCTTTGCTTGCCCCCAAGCAAAACTGAATTTTAGCACACTAATATCATATAAGACAATCCCAATCGAACCCATCCATTATATGAATACCAAAACACATGCATTTATGTCTAAAATTTTTCCTAAGGACCCCCCGCAATTCTAAATACTTACAATCCTCATAAACACTCTCCCACTTTTTTTTGAACAACACTCATTTTATATATCCCTCCGAATCCATCCCAAGAAAACTTTTTTAACCTTAAGGTATTTTTGGTCAAGAAACCCAAGCATACATAATCTAGAAAATTACAACTTTTCAATACCACTATGGAGCTATTGGAATTGTTCACTTCTTTGATAATTTAATTTTGATTTCTTTGAATTGACCACCTTCTTTGATTTGATTTTTGGTATCTTCAACTTTTGAGCTTTCGGAATTTTGATCTTTTGATCTTCACTTTTGATTGCTCCAAAATTCTTACAACTTTTCTTGTAATTCTCTCTCTGTTTTTTTTTTTACATGTAACTCACTTTTTTTTTCACTGAAAACCTACATGCTTAAGCAAGGGCGCTCAGCTTCAACCTTTATTGATTAAAGATAAATATTTTCCTGGATATATTTCTGGTACACGATGCTAAACATATTGTGATCCTCAATCTAAGAGAGGTTGACTTTTTGTCCCATGATTTCACTAGAATAAAGGAGGCCACAAATGCGCTAGAACGTATATTGGGTCAACTAAACATTTTGGTCTTCATAGAATCATCAAATATAATACTAGCATGATCCCTAATTGCTTCACCAAAATTTTCTAAATTAATCCTAGCAAATTTTATGCAAAATTTTAAAATTTAAGTAGTGTAACCAACCAACCCCCTACCCCACACTTAATTTATGCAATGTCCCCATTGCATATCATGCATTATAAAGAACAATAAAAATAAGGAGAGAATTGGAACAAACTCCCCTGGGATAGTAGTGGCGAGGTTGATATCTCTTCTCTTCAGCTCCATCTTCAATTGACTTTAGACATGCGAACAGCTCATCCATGTCTTGGGTGTCAAAATCTCGTGTGGTACAGTCTTTATAAAAGCTCCAAATATAAGAGAAAAACTCTTGGTAATGCTCGGAAAATGATCTTCAAAGAATTGAACCAATGGCCATATCAAATGTCATCAAATCTTCAGCTCAAAAGTAAGAAGAATGAGCGACTCATCGAGTAAGTATGTAGACTCGCCGAGTTCAAGCGTAAATGGCAGAACAATCGTGAATTTTCACATGGACTCGGCGAGTCCATAAGATGCACTCGGCGAGTAGACCACTGTGTGACAAAAATTTTATTATGACCAAGTCCATTTCTGATGTATGGGGGTTATATAAACCAATAATTCCCCTCATTTTTCTTCAGTGAATAAACACTCTATAACCCTTCTATCAATTGGACTCATAGCTTGAGTCAAAACTTTGTTTCCTCTCTCACCTAGACTCGATTTGTTGCTTCGTTAGCCTTGACTCTAGACCCTCACATGCAATCCTATGCTTCACACTGAAAAGATCAAAACAACACACAAGTAATAGAAAAAGGAAAAAAAAACATCAAAATTAAAAATTCCTAAATTATCCCTAAATACTAGAAGTTTAAAAGAAAAAGAAAAGCAAACTTTAATGACGGGTTGCCTCCCGCAAGCGCTTCTTTTTGTGCGAGTCTTGAGTTGGACTCCCAACTTAATAAACTTCCAATAAACTCAATTCCAATCCATCCATTGCATTAAATATTTTCTTTGGACCAATTTGTACAATTTGGATATTTTCTTCTAAAATTGGCTAAACGAGCTTGAATACATAAAACCCAAGAATTCTGACAAGGGTTGGGACCGGTCGGGTACTAATCAGAAATGGATCTCGCTTCAGAACTTTCTCCAAAGTTGGAATCTTCACCCGATGCTTCGAAACACAAACTGAAAATATAGGGGGCCATGTCGTGGTAATGGTCAAACCACAGCTTGGTTCCTATAATTCAGCTTGTTCTTGTTCTTCGTCTGACCTCTCTGCTTGCAACCTTTCCAGCTCCTCCAAATCTCTTTCTGGATTAAATTCTTCATCTTGTAACTTTAGCTCTTGTGACTTAAATTGTTCTTGATCGTTATACAAGAAGTTATCTAACCATCTTCAAAATTTCTTCAAATCATCATCTGAGTCATAATCCTCATCTTCCTGCTCAATTTCCTGCACTACTTCCTCAAGAAAAGCATCAAAAGCATCGAGAGTTGGAAAGTACATAATAAATAAAAAATAAAAAAAACTAGTCAATAAAATAAAAATGATAACAATTAGCAAATAAAATTAACTATTTGAACCGTTCCCCGACAACGGCGCCAAAAAACTTGATGTGTGTGAAACGAACTAGTTTTAATCCTATTAACTTAGACACAAAATAAACACACGAAAGGCACTGTACCTATCGATTAGTAATATAGTTCAAGCAAGTAGGGTATCAAACATAGGGAACGGTAAACAATTAAAATAAATGCTAATATTTTCTAAATAAAACAAGTAATAGAAAGGGGGTTTCTCTAGTTTTGCAAGACTAAAAACTTAAAAATGAAATAAAACTCAAACTAAGCAACTAACAGCTAAAGCAAATAAACAATCACTAAATTCAATAATGGAGAAGACTTCTGTTTAGGTTCGACTAATTTACTCCTATGGTTGAGTTTATGGTAAGTGCAATGGATTATTCATTATTGGCTACCGATTAGTGTGATTAGGTTCACATTCGCTATTACTAATCCTTAGCAAACAAATTAATTCAAACATTGGCCAATTTGTTAAACTAATGAGTTTCCTAGACTATTGATTCGGGTTAAGTAAGACTTGTAATGTTAATCAAATTACTAATTCAATTAACCTCTTGTTGACGGTTCGTCACACAAGGCTGACACATTAATTTACCTATTTTCTTGTTAAACCTAGTTTCACATTCATTATTCCTAGGCACATAACAATGTGTTCACATAAATCACATGAGATAAGCAGTTAAGAGATGTTCATGCAGCTTAAGTACTTAGCTAATTAATAGAAAATAGTTGTTGTTAACACATGACGATCTTTAACAAGCTTAACAAAACAAATTCACCAATTTCAATTAATCCAAGCACAAAAATCAACACATAGTCATAAATTCATCTACCCTAAACAGAAGATATGAGTTTTAGCTCATGATTACAGCAGAAAGTTTATCAAAAACGAAATCTAATAGTTTACACATAGTTCAAACAAAAGATTAAGTAAAGAGTAAACCTAAATTGCCTTTTATCTTCTCAAAATTGAAAGCTAGGGTTGTTCCACGAGTTCCTGGGCTTCTAGCTGCACCTCCAGTCGCAAATTAACCCCCCAGGGTTGCCACATTCGTTAGGGTTCGAATGAGAAGCGTTTCTATATATATATATATATATATATATATATATATATATATATATATATATATATATATATATATATATATATATATATATATTCTGAAAACAGGGGCTACTCGGCGAGTCCAGTGACCTACTCGCCGAGTCCATCACTTAAAATCCCGTGTACGGCAAGGCAAAGTCAAGAATCATGAAACTTCTTACCAACTCGTCGAGTTGATGGCCTACTCGTCGAGTCCGTTTGGAATCAGCATTTTCTCAAAACATGAAAGTCGTCCGAAATTGTGTCTAGTTTTCAGAACATTTTGAATCTTGTCAATCGGAGTTAAGGTTCATGATATATAACCAAAACACTGACGAGGGGTCAAGCTGTCCAGCAACGTCCTTCTTTCATCAAAATCCAAGATCCAAGCCTCCAATCGCTAGTTCCGCTTCCTTTTCCTTCCGAGCATGTAATTGTTGGTGAAAAATGGAATTATAAACTAATTAAGCACCTTTTGTTCATTAAAGATAAAATCAACATAAAGTATTAAGATAATGCATGAATTTTATAACTAAATATGTCCTTATCAATCAAGTATATTTATCCGAGATCGGACTAATGTATGTCGAGGAATGGTCGTAGTGAGAAACAAGTCTAAACTTACCAAAATAACACTAGTATCAAACATTCAAATTTAAATACTATAGGAGTATTTGGTAAATGCAATAGTTTAACCTACGTATTTAGACTTACATGTTTGAAATTCTGGACAAATTTTATAACCCTATTCTCGTACAGTCGAAATAGCTGGATTTTATCCACCCGGGGATCTCTACTACCCGAATCTGGGAAACAGAGGATGGGTAGAGGAGTACCCCGAATAAGATAAGGAAGGGGGGCGGGGACTCTGGGACAGACTCAAAGCTGGAAGTATTCAACCCACCAGTCGCTCAACCTCCTGTATTTAGGACAAACTTTCTAGGACCAACTCCCATTTAGGGAAGGCACACTCACCATTGGAGCCGACAGCAAGGATTACATCCTCCCTATGGTATGTGTCGGGACTTCTACTACGTCACGGGTGGAGGTTCAGCTGACCGAGCACTCCCAATCACAGTGGGCAAACTAGCCAATCAGTCCTATCAATCCGGGGTTCAAGCAAACCGGATTCGTGAAGTCAACGTGGAAGTACAAGTTCACACTTCCGACATCTGTCGACTAGACAGGTTGTAGGATAATGCCCAACTCCGCACCGACACATTCCAAGAGCAACTGATTGTAGCCCTCTCTGAGATAAGGGAAATAAGGGAACAGCAATCCGCCTTCGATAGGCCTCTTATGGAAGCAAAGCAATCAGACACAGAGTCGAGCTCCAAGCGCAACCTACGTCACAAGTAGTACTTGCCCGAATCCCAAAAATTTTGTTATAGAATAGGAACTTGGCTAAAAGTCTTACTTTTCTTTAACTTCAGTATCAGAGACCCTTAGAAGGATCGAAATTATGTAACTCAACGTATGTCTAATATATATGAAGAAATTCCTTTGTGTGTTAATTCTTTGAATACCACTCAAATTCATAAGTTTATCTATCACTATACAAACTTTTATTATCAATCAAGCTCTAAAACCTTGGGTAGGGTAGTCTAATTCATAAATTGATGAATATAGCAAATTTATTAACACACGGCTTCCAATCATTAAAGACTTATGGTCTTCATTCTATTTCTTTAGCAGCACGATGCCGCCTCATATATCTACACGCCGTGTCATTAACGCAACACCTCCACTACCATCACCTCCATCAATGGATAATGCCATCTTAATAGCTGCTGTAACAGCAACAATGGCACAGATAAATAATAATGGGTCTGGAGGAGGAATAAATAGCTCTATGAATGGCAAACATCAGGTTCGTTCAGGGGATTGCACCTTCAAGGACTTCACCAATATCAAGCCAATATATTTTAATGGATCTGGAGGGATAATGGCCCTATTGCAATGGATAGAGAAAACAGAAGTGGTTTTCGAGATCTATGCATGTCTGGAAGGGAGCAAGGAAAAATTTGCTGCTTGTACATTCTCCGAGAGAGCTCTAACATGGTGGAATGGCCATGTCAAGTCACTAACTCTGGTAGTGGCTAATTATATGGGCTAGGAGAATCAAAAGCAAATGTTAATGGAAGAGTACTTTCCAAGGGGCGAAGTACAAAAGCTAGAGCAGGAACTTTGAGGCCTTACTATGGTAGGCTCAGACATCACAACCTATACCAATAGGTTTAGTGATTTGGCAATCCTTTGCCTAGGGATGGTTGCTCTAGAGAGCAAGAAGATCGAGCGGTACATCTGGGGACTGTCACCCCAGATCCAAGGAAGTACACTAGCTTCCAAACCAGTCACTTTCGATAGTGCCAAACAGTTTGCACAAGCTCTCGTTGACCATGGAGTCTGCCAAGGCTTCGCAACTGCTGTTCTGGAGCAAACCATAGGAAACAACAACAACAACAACAGTACCAACAAAAACAGTAAGAAGAAGTTTTGGAACAAGAGGAAGAGTCAATTTTCACAAGAACTTTCCAAGAAGCAACACATAGTGGCAGTCCATGCCGCTACTACCCCCATTGCTGCTCCTGTTACCCCTACACCAGCAAAGCAATATGTTGGGAACCTACCGAAGTGTAGCAAATGCAATTTCCATCACAATGGAAATAGTCAGGAGATGCACTGCAACAACTGCAACAAGAAAGGGCACACTCCCGTTTTTGTAAGGCACCGACACGACCAATCACCCAAGTCCCTAGAGTCGGTGTGGGCCAAGCGTGTTATGGGTGCGGTGATGCAGGACACTACAAGAGAGACTGCCCTAAGGCAAGGAATGCTAGCGGGATAGGAAGAGTGCTGGCAATAGGGCAGAACGAAGCAATAACGGATCCCACAGTGATTACGGGTACGTTTCTTCTCAATAACGCTTATGCATGCATACTCTTTGATTGTGCTGCGGAGAGGAGTTTCGTGGGTCATAAATTCAAACACATACTAAAACAGAACCCTCAATCACTCAATAAGATATTTACCGTAGAAATGGAAGACGGTAGAACAGAAAGCACAAACGATATGTACATAGGCTGCACACTAAATCATCGGTATGTCGATCACTATAAAGAGATTTGATGTCATCATTGGTATGGATTGGTTAAGCCTACACCATGCCGATACACTTTGTCATGAAAGGTTCGTTTGCCTAAATCTACCAAACGGAGAAACTCTTGTCATTTGTGGTGACAAACCCGGTACCAATTTACAAATCATCTATTGCGTCAAAGCCAAGAAATACCTGCGTAAAGAGTACCATGCCTACTTAGCTCACGTATTAGATAAGGAAAAAAGAATCGAAAGACCTTAAAGACATTCCAGAAGTCTGCGATTTTCCCGATGTCTTCCCCGAAGATCTTCCAGGAGTCCCACCAGAACGACAAGTCGAGTTCAAGATCGATTTAGTTCCCGGAACTATCCCAGTAGCTAAGTCGCTGTATCGTCTAGCGCCATCTGAGATGCAAGAATTATCTAGCCAATTAAATGAAGTACTCAACAAAGGATTCATCAGACCAAGCTTCTCACCTTGGGGATGTTGGGTTTTGAGCATTCTAACATTCCTAAGTGTACATGCAACTCTAAATACCTTGGATCTATGTTTTCTCTATTATACATGCAAATAAGAACTTCCAAGGTATTATCCTAATCTAGCATACAAAACATTGAATGTAACAAGATAGAATACATACCTTTTTGATGTAGAAAGTCTTCATGAAGCTTGAGTGCCTAGCCCCAATAGTGTGGAAGCCTCAAATGGAATCACAATCACCAAAACACTTAGAATAGCTTGAGAGAATTCTACAACTCATGAAATCGGCTAGCCCTTTCACTTCACACACTAGTGGCCGATTTTGGTCAAGAATAAGATGCTTATATAGTTAGGGTTACACCATGTAAACCCTAATTGACATGGCCTTTCATTTCCATGATCCATGGGTACAAATACACCATGGAGCATCCATGGACCATCCTATGGGTTTTAGCCCAACTTGACTATCCATGGAGCATTAGCCCACTATACAAGTATGGATGATTTACACAATCAACCCATATATTTAATTAGTCTTCTTTTGATCACTTAATTAATCCTAGATTAATTCTTGATCAATACTAATTAAATAATCTTATTATTCTTATTATTAATATACTAGAACTTATAATATATTAATAACCATAAGTGTCTTATTTTTCTCATTATAGTCTATCCAAGTGCATGATCGTATGCAACCCAAATGGACCATGCCGGGTCGGGTCAAGTCTTACCAATTATAGTTATGGACTTAGACATTAATCCAACAGTCTCCCACTTGGATAAGTCTAAAACTATTATTGCGTATGACTTCAGGAACCAACTGGCAATCGTAGCTCTCAAAAGCTTCTGTCGAACTCTGACCTTGTAGATGAACTCTGACCTTTGTCAATGACTTTTCCATTAGATAAGGGATCATATATTCCTCCATTCTAGATATCATATGGACTGAGACATGGATTATAATCATTCTCTCTGTCCATTTGTTGTTTCCCGATTTTTGATTTATGACGACTGACTAATTGAACAAATCAAATCAGTCCTGGCCCGGCCGAGCACTTCCATTTGTCATCATCAAATCATCGAGGGGCCCACAGATATCGCTTTTATCCCGAAGGTAAAAGGAACGGATAAACTTCGACTCATATGGCTTGTTCTACTACTTGTTGAATCATACACAAAGGCACGTTTTATAGCACCGAGTTACCAAATGCGTTTTCGTGCAATCAATGTACTATCAACTCATAGTAACAACTCATATCTCTAGGTTTAAAGAATATAAGATATTATCGTCTCATGATCACTCGTGATAAAATCCATGAAGTGATTCCAATGAGTGCGGGTTGAATCCAATACTCAGAACTTATGAGCACTCATGAGTGTTGTAGCCCTTTGTCCAACACCTTAGACCTCTACAAGCCAACCCATGACAGTCTTAATTCATATCTACTTCCAACATATGACCGACTGTGGATGGTTTGAACAACTTAGTCATTCCGGAAGAATAACCTAGTTTATTCGGGAAGTCAAAACATGCAAAGTGAAACACAATAATAATTGAATCCAATATGGTCTCAGAACTTATGAATATAAATAAAACACCTTTTATTTATCACCATATGATTACACATTATTCATTGTATACTGTTTCAGCTATCAACTTTATTCTTGAATTTAAAACAATAGTTGTCCCATGCTCCAAGCATGTACACTATGTTTTCTAAACACTAGTCATGCCATACACCAAGTATGCATACTATGTTTGTCTATGATCTTTACTTTGTGAATTAGATCAATTGAACATAACTTCGATGATTCTCTTTTCACACTCCCAAATCCTTACCACACATGCAAGAATTCCAAATTCATGCCATTTACTAAAATCTGTTAGATTCTAAACTTATATGCATTGATCCTCTCGTAATGATTATGCACAAAGTCACAAAGACTTGGCACTAATCATTACGGAGTATTCCAAAGGAGATCAACTCCTTGGAAACATCCTTCTTGTATTAAGTTTCCTAATCTTACACAGATTAAATAATTTCTAACTTTGAAACATTTCCAGACTCCATTTTGACTGTCACTTCTGAACAAGAGTTGCCTCCTTCCAGATTATGTCAATATGGTCCTACCAGAATTATCACTATACTTCCAACTATCCTTGAGCAACCAATCTTTTGTAAACCTTAGATTATCCTCGACAATTGTTTAATCCTTTTAGTCATATCTAGTTCTAAACCTTTTCCCTTCTTAATGCCCTAGGCATTTGGAAAATTTTAGAAAGGATGAATATAGCACATGTAATCGATCCTATATCCGAAGCATATGGGACACGATTCATGATATCTCACATAAAGACTAAACCAGTCTTTTGCTATAACATTTCCATTTCAATTTGCCAAGTTCTCATAATTCAGATTATGAAAAGGGATGCCGTAATCATAATCGAATTTTAGAACGCAAATAATGGACCAATATACAGAATTTCCTTATGTTGAGCCATTCCAACATGAAATTCATATATATATATATATATATATATATCCTTGACTAAATGATTAAAGCCTCATGATCTAAGCTTATAGATTTGAGATGAAGTATAGTTTCCTCTCCCTTAATTATAGCAAAATTACTTTTCCCAATTGAAACCTTTTGTTTTCTATAATTAACATTGCTAACTTGCAATACTTATCATAATTATCATGCTCCCACTAACATGATGATTATTAGCATAACACTTATGCTCCCACTAGCTTTGACATGTACTCAGAAATCAGCTGGACTTCTAGAAATCAATACTTAATTGACTTTGTTACCAAAGTTCAGATTTTTGATGCTAGATTGTTTTGATAAAACTTTATCAAAATCATACACCTTCCCTTAGATAGCATACTTGTGTATCTAAACAATTATGAAGAGGTATGCCGTAATCATAATAGTTAGACCATTTTCCCAATTCTCACAAGTCCAGGTTAGTGTGCCGGTAAACCACACACGCTCCACTAACGACTTTGAGAATGCAAATATCACAATTTTGTATCTAGCTAAAATCTACTTAGTGAAAGTGTTTCCTCACCATCATTTTCATGAATCGGAGAGAAACCTTATGACACTTAGATTTTTATAGTGTATGTGTTCTTATCCATGTGAATTGTCAAAACCATAGTCCCAAGACAAGGATAATGACGAATCCAAACTCATATGGATTGAACTCAATCTTAACTTCTTGCCACCTGGCAGCTCAAGGGACTGTCATTGCTTCCAAGTTGTTGTGCAACAAATTGAGAACTCTAAGAACTCATATGCAAAACCAACTTTAACTGTAATGGGCACAGAATATGTCAACATGATAGGTTATAAACCGCAAGTCGTGTGCTAGTGAAGAACTTCAGGTTCTATTCTTGATTAGTTCTTGAGACTTTCAAGACCTAAAAGACTCCCACTGTCCTCTTGACCTATAAGACTCCCTTGTCAAACATTCAAGAGATAGTGAAGATTCTAATCAAGACAAACACTTCATACAATTGGCCTAAGTTGGTCTTTGTTTTATCCAAAACATCACAACTTACCAATTTCAGATGTACAAGAGTAGGAAGCTTTTACTCTTACATTTGACAAGTGTTTTAAACCTTCTTTAAGACATGTCACTCAAATAACAATCTTGGAGTATGAATCTAAGACTTGTATTAGAACAAAGTATGACTCATCTTCTTGATTTAACCATTTCAACAATTCAAGATCCCTCTTCTTAGTCATAAGAATGCACTAAGATTTCCTTAGAGAACTAATTGTGCTATGGTTTCTAAATCATTAAGATGATCACAAAAAACTGATACTAAAGTACTCTCCCATCTTTTCAGATTTGAGAAACTTTTATCCTTCTGCCTAATTTGATTCTTCTTATTTGCTCTGTCATACATTGGAACCTTTTTCCAATGTCTCAGAGTTACACTTAAGCATGTAAGTATAATCATATTTACTGAGCTTTAGTAAACTATGACGAATAGTCTTATCAAACTTTTGTGGTGGACTTAATCAGTGCACAAGAATGTGTACTCGATCCCTTAGTCTTTTACTTGACTCACACATCCATGTGAACAAGTAATTAGTCTTAATTTTCCAAAACTTGAAAGTTCTCATTCATCATGCTATACAACTTGCATGATTCCAAGTTCTGGTCCAATTGAAACTTGGGTGATGAGAATCTTTCCTTATTTGGTAAATTTAGACATTACCACAAATGAAAGAATCAATTTCATACTTCCACTCTTGCTATTAATGGAATCATATAAGCAACAAATTTTTTTTCTCAGATGCCATTGTAAGGATATTTTAAAATAAATAAAATCAAAAATTTTTCTTTTATTTTAAAACTATGCGGAAAAACTTATCCTTACAATCCATATGAAAACTTGTTGTTATCTATTCCTAAGCAATATCTCATAACTCCTAAGAAGTAGCTCAAGAATCCGATTTTCAAACTATGCGATAGAAATCCATCTACGCCATCAGATTCAGCATATTCTTTCTTTAAGTTTCTTCACTTTTCTTTGATTCTTAAAACATCACCACGTGACCCAGTCACATCATGTATCAAGAATCTCAGAATAGAAGCTTAGCAGAGTTAGATAGTGGACTTTACCTGATGTAGAGTCAAACTTATTGACTTTAACATCCTTAGGTAAATTTTGCAGCTTCGTAACCAATGCCCCTTCCTTTGGCAATATAAACATATGAACCCTTTGATAATGGTACACGGTACTATCACAGACTTAGATTTTCTCTTTACCATTTGGTCAACCGAGTTGACTATGGCTGATCCCTATCCACCGGAAAGAGAGAGCTTTACTAGATATCCAATGTCATCATTGTCAATGTCCATAAAGTTTTAGGAAGTTGATCTTAACAAATAGATAAGATCATTAAGGGTCTTGTCATAGTCTGTTTCAAAGGTGTTCCAAAAGAACTCACTATGTGACTTAGAAAGTGATTGAACCACCAACTTTCTCAAGACTTTGACACCTAACTCTCCCGGCTTGTCAATATGTGACTACATCTCCAAGATGTGATCACACCTAGACCTTGCCTTGCAATAGGGCTTGAGTGACCTTAAACTTTTCAAGAACTTGTGGGTTGGGGAGAATAATTGGAGGAGGTGAATGAAGTATGATTTCCATGGGACATCATCTTCATTAGGAAACCTTGTTTCAAGAGATTTGGGAAGATCATAGGTGTCTAAACCAGACATCTTTTGGGAGATATTCAAGATAGTTGATTTTAAGTCCTTAATATGACACCCAATATGAAATATTAAGGCTAGGACCCAACAAACTGTTTTATAACTTAAAAGAGGTATGCTGTAATCCAAGCTATAAAATATTTGAAGGTAGGTGAATGACGATTCACCAATTTCCACCAAGATAAACGAAATGTATTATTAGGTTTTAATTGGTTTTGAAACTCCTAGATCTTTGAGATTCATTGAACTGTTCAAAGGCATGTTTCAATCTCGAGTGTGCCCTTCAGGTTTTGTGACTGGGATGCCGAGGATCACAAAACAAGGTGTGAAGTAACCATGCAAATTACTTGGTACCCTTAAGTGTTTACCCCTTAATCGATGTGCCGGTTAACCACACACGCTCCATCGATACTATGATAAACATTAAGTTACCCTTTGCCCACCTTGTTAAATACGCGTTAGTGTGCCGGTTAACCACACACGCTCCACTAACCGACTTAAACAAAGTGCAAAGTGTAATTTCATGGATTAGCACCTTATTCACATTTTTCCTAAGTAGCTAAGATTGGGTATTATTAAGAGTTTAGTTACTTAGTATTATCATTAATACTTTTAATGAAGGGAGAATTATAGACCTGTCAAACCCGTTCGGCTAACGACCCTCCACCAGTCAAGCAAGCGGTGGGTGAGAGTGGACACCCATTAAGTTGCCATTTTATAGGAAACAACCTTATACCCACCTTATAGACCGGCTTCGTGAATGAGGCGTACTAGCGGTAAGACTGACTTTACTCTTATACATATATATATATATATATTATTAACTTATAATATTATAAAGTATAAGGGTTGAATTTTAACTTTTAAAATTCTAAGGGCTAACTTGGAATTAAAGTATTCATAAGGAAAACTTTTCAAATTCCAAAACTTGAGGGCAAGTTTTGAAACTATTCAAAACTAATTAATTCCATAACTTATGTGTTTAAAGTAGTTTTAATCCAAAAACTCTTCAAGTTCCATAACTTGAGGACAAGTTATGGAAGACTTTAAACTAATAAAAGAACTAACTTTTTCTTTATTTTATAACTTATGGATTTAATTATGGTTACATATTTTTCTTTTAATGAAGTGACTCTTGAACTTCCATAGCTTAAGGACAAGTTATGGATTCATAAAAAATTATTCAATGACACAAGACTCTTCATTTTGTAACCATTTCCAACTTTTATGAATTTTATGAGTCTTTAATGTGACTCTTCATGTAACTTGAGGACAAGTTACACAAACACATTTTATACTCAACTCTTAGATTAAAATGGATTGAAAACAACTATTTCAATTAACTTTTCTATTAATCTAAGCAACTCATAAGTACAAGATAATTCAAATCAAACTTTTTCATGTAATTAGTCTACACCTTAAACTAATACAAAACATGAATCTATTGACAATTATCTTTGAAAATGGATTAGCATGAACATTACCACATCAAAAAACAAGTTTATAAGTTCAACAACAACTTAGGGTAATGTTCCTAGTCCATTTCTAGCCAAAAAAACTCGAAAATATGTTGTCTGGGGGTCCAACTCGTCGAGTGCATGAACCAACTCGGCAAGTTGGATCGAATTGACCACATTTTAGTCATGGACTCACCGAGTCTCCTGATAGACTCGCCGAGTCTGATGATCAGACAGCAACAAATTCGTTTTTTCAGCTTCTATTGCAGGTATAACAAGAAAATAAACCTGGCTCTGATACCACTGTTGGGTTTTGAGCATTCTAACACTCCTAAGTGTACATGCAACCCTAAATACCTTGGATCTATGTTTTCTCTATTATACATGCAAATAAGAACTGCCAAGGAATTATCCTAATCTAGCATACAAAACAATGAATGTAACAAGATAGAATACATACCTTTTTGATGTAGAAAGTCTTCATGAAGCTTGAGTGCCTAGCCCCAATAGTGTGGAAGCCTCAAATGGAATCACAATCACCAAAACACTTAGAATAGCTTGAGAGAATTCTACAACTCATGAAATCGGCTAGCCCTTTCACTTCACACACTAGTGGCCGATTTTGGTCAAGAATAAGATGCTTATATAGTTAGGGTTACACCATGTAAACCCTAATTGACATGGCCTTTCATTTCCATGATCCATGGGTACAAATACACCATGGAGCATCCATGGACCATCCTATGGGTTTTAGCCCAACTCGATTATCCATGGAGCATTAGCCCACTATACAAGTATGGATGATTTACACAATCAACCCATATATTTAATTAGTCTTCTTTTGATCACTTAATTAATCCTAGATTAATTCTTGATCAATACTAATTAAATAATCTTATTATTCTTATTATTAATATACTAGAACTTATAATATATTAATAACCATAAGTGTCTTATTTCTCTCATTATAGTCTATCCAAGTGCATGATGGTATGCAACCCAAATGGACCATGCCGGGTCGGGTCAAGTCTTACCAATTATAGTTATGGACTTAGACATTAATCCAACAGGGGAGCACCAGTCCTGTTCGTAAAGAAGAAGGATGGATCTTTTCGATGTGCATCGATTACTGGGAACGTAACAAGCTCATTATCAAGAACCGATTCCCCTACCACGCATTGACGAGTTGTTCGACCAACTCCAAGGAGTGAGTTATTTCTCAAAGATATTGAGATCCGGGTATCATCAACTGTGAGTCTTGGAAGGAGATGTTCCCAAAACAGTCTTTCGAACTTGTTATGGTCACTACGAGTTTGTAGTGATGCCCTTTGGATTAACAAATACACTGGCGATGTTCATGGATTTAATGAACCGAGTGTGTCCTTCATTCCTGGACAAATTGGTGATCGTGTTCATAGACGATATACTCATTAATTCGAAGAGTAAAGAGGAACATGGTCAACACCTCCGACAAATCTTGGAAACGCTAAGAAAAGAGAAGCTATACGTAAAATTATCAAAGTGCGAATTTTGGATTCGGAAAGTAGATTTCCTAGGTCACGTGGTTAGCAAAGACGGGATACACATGGACCCTTCCAAAATCAAGGCAATCGAGAACTGGTCAGCTCCAAGAACCCCAACGGAAATCCAACAATTCTTGGGCCTTGCTGGCTATTACCGAAGGTTTATACAAAACTTCTCGAAGATTGCTAAACCACTTACCACCATGACCCAGAAGGGGCTAAATTTCAATTGGGAAGATGTTGAAACATGAAGTGACCCTCTTAACTTAACCTACTGCAGCCTACAAGGATCCGCAGTCAAGCTCCCATCAGCAGCCTCACCCGGAGTCATCTATCCAACCGCAGTCTTAATTACTTTACTTAGTTTAATTTTATCTATCTTTTCTATAATACTCTCTATTGTCCAGTATTCCTTGCATGGCTACTCTTAGAGAGTGAATCAAATGTAATTCTTGAGTCTCTATATATAGAGCTCATTGTTTCACAGTTTAAAAAGAATCTTTCACTTCTATCTATCTGAACTATCTTCAAGTATATCATTTACATTTCTCTTACGCATCTCATATCTTTCTTACTCTCTAAATCCTCTCGAACATAACTGATAAATTTCTCTTCGGAGCAAGTCATTCGTGACTTTATCACTAAGATTGATCTCACTCACTAACTTGGTTTGCATGCATTCCATGTTATGAATCAACTTATGTGTTTACTTGATATATCACCTGCTGTCATTTATGCTTCCTTACATTTCTGCAACTAACTATCTAACTATCTAACTTGTTAACTTATTATTGTTGAGATTTTAGATCCTTTGAGATTAACTAATTCCGCAACTTTACTTGTTCTAACGTTTGTTCAAGTGTGTCTCAAGTTTTTCTCTAAACAATTGGTATCAGAGCCATAGTGGTTGCTTTTTGAAAAACAAAACTCTGATTTTCAAAGGGCCTTATCTACCACTGAAGCTAATTTCTTAAAAACAAAAAAAACAAAAAAACAAGGAAGAATGGCATAGACACTTTCTTTGAATGTTTCCAATAGTGTTTGTAGTTCAAATCGATCTCCAATATTAGTGGCAAATGAATACCATCATTGGTCTCAATGAATGGAAAGATACTTAAGGAGACTTGGTGGAGAGACCTCATGTTCTTATTCTCACACCTATTCAAACTGATGGCCCCACAGCCATACTAGGAGAAGGACAACAAGTCATGAATCGTTCCACCAAAGATGATCTTGATAAAATGGAAAATGATGTTGTTGATTTTTATGAAATCTCTTGTGGAGTTGCTCCTGACAACTTCGACAATATCATAAATTGTAAATCAGCAAAAGAGATCTAGGATGTTCTTAAGAACTTGTATGGAGGCTCAGAACAAGCTCAAGATAAGAAGCTTACAATTGCACTCAATGAATTCAACAATTTCAAGGCTCATACTGGTGAAAGTTTAGAAGTCTCTTTCAAAAGGTTCAATCTGATAGTCACTAAGTTATCAAATGTTGGCTCCATCTGCAGTAATCATGAAACAAACCTTCAATTTTTCAACGGTTTGGGAAGACATTGGACTACTGCTAAAATGATAGTTCAAGGAGATAGAAAGATTCATTCCCTGTCTCTCTACAAGCTCTATCGGGAACTACAAGCATAAGAATCCACTATACTCAAAGAATGTGCTGACTACGGAGGACCACTTGCTCTTATAGCCCAAGCTTCTCATAATCAATCTTACTCTCCCTCGTATGACACTACACCGCAGTCGTATGAAGCCGACTCAAAGTAGATGGTATTGATACTTCTGAAAGGTGTTCTATTTGCTCGTAGCTCCCGTTTGATACCGGATAAAGCAAATCTTGGTTTTCGTTTTCCTTGTGATGGGCCTGGAAGGGGGGGGGGGGGGGGGACATGTCAAGTATCAGCTTGGGACCATGTTTTCTTAGGACTATTCTGGATGTACAATTCAATTTTAGTAGTCATATTTCATTTCAGTTGGAAAATGCAGTCAGATGTTTGGGGCAGTATAAGCGACCAAGGAGTAGTAACTCATATCACGGGAGGAATGATGATGAAGAAGAATTTCAGAAGGCTATTGCTCTTGTTAGTAAATAGTTCAACCGACTACCGCCTCCCTCTTTTTGCAAGAATCAACAATTCAACAAACCTCCTTTCTACCGTAACTTCAACCCACAAAACAATCACTCTCATTATCCTAAAAGTTCTCACCCACCACCACAATTTCAAAACATTCAACCAAAGTAGGCACCGCAGTCCATTCAAACGTCTGACTCTGGTACTCCCTCAGAGGACAAAAGTGATGTTGTAATATGTCACAAATTTAACAAAGAGAATCATTTTACAAAGGATTACGAAGCTAATATGGTGAAAGACAGAGCATTCTACCTTAGAATGGCTCAAGAATTGGAGGAAAAGGAAAAGGCTAGGGTATATGTGGCTCATGTCAAAAGAGACCATCAAGTTTGGTCATCCGGAGATGAAGAAGAAACCATCAGCAATATCAAAAGAAAAGGCAAGATCTGCATGCTAGAAACTGCCGATGATGATGGGTCTACAAAGCTGGAAAGGAACTAATGCTACATGGCAAAGGATGGAACTCTAAGCATCGTCGAACAGGTAAAACTTATGATCCATACTCTAAACTATAACATGCATGACTGTCAACCTTTCATAGACAATCTTAATGACACTTGTGATGTCGTCCTTACAGACTACAACAAAGCCTTAGATGAGAAGAACATAGAGTCCCAAGAGATGTTTCATGTGAGAGGACGACTGGACAACAAAAGACTAAAAATGGCCATGTTAGAAAGAGATTTAGAGTTAGAAAAAGATGCAAGAATGTTGAGTGAAACACAACTAGAGATAGCTTTAAACCAAAGAGATTTAGCTCAGAGTGAGATTGTATGCTTAAATCTAATAATAGAAAAATTGTTCAATGAAAGTGTAGTTATTGAAAATATGGTCAATAATGGAACTGTGGACAATACATACAATTGGGGTTGGTCCAATGGATATCCTACCGCGGAGGATTCCTCACCCCGGTTTAACAAAGATCGACTTTATGTCCCTCCGGACCGAGAATTTCATTTTCCAATCAATGACAAGACTTTTCCCAAAGATATCAGAACCCACTTCGGTAGACTTCATAATATAAGTTATAATTGTGTCTTTGAGGAAATTGTGTCTGAGGTTTCGGATCACACATGTGATCAAACTCCTATCTGTAGCACAATCAACTGAAATTCTTAGAACTCATCTATTTTTTATGAAGAAATTGTCATAGAAAGTCTCGAAGTCTTACAAGACATTCCACATTTTGTCCTCAGACCGAAGTGCCCCTCACTACAGTCATGATTCTCAGAAAAATCTCACTCCTGTCACGACTCAGACTTACGCTACGGTAGCTAAGTCTTCCTTACCAAAGTCCACAATAAAAAGCTCCGTGACTCTTCATCCAAATCTTCGTGAACTACCCATAAAAAACATTGAAGTAGGACAATTCTCTCAAAACCCTGAATCTTCAAGTTCTGATGAATCAAGCCCTCGTTGTCAACAAATTTCAAAGGTTTCCAGGAAACCACAGTTTAACACTAATGACTGCGGTTCTCCAAAAACTTTAGCAAAAAAGGCTTTCAAAGAAGATATTCGATCTCGAGGCACAAATCGACAAACCTTTTCTAAAAATAATAGACATATCAGATTTCCACAATCTAAGAGTCTAGAAATGTTTGTTTTTGCTCACTATTTTTCAAAAAACTCTCCCATCAAGAAAACATGCAAAAAGGAATGTACAGTTTCAACATCCATTCCTAACTCATCTGACAAAACCCAAAAGAAAGAAACATCTTTTCAAAGCAATGGTTTTCAAATCTATTCCTCAGATGATCCAAAATGGAAGGGTATCTTACCCACTCAACCACTTTTAAAATCACATCAAAATTTCAACAAGTGGAAGGGTATTTTACCAAATCCTAAGAAAAGGTCCAAGGTACCTACACGTGCTAAATCTTCTTCGAAACAAAAATTTTCAAATTCCAACAGCACACATGTCAGATCTTACCAACCTTAGAGCAGTCACAAATCTACCACATCCTTCCAACCGCTGACCAAATAAAGTGCCAAAACAAAAGAAAAAATTTCAGCTTGTCAATGTCAATGTAGTTGTCAGAAAAGGTTATCTCATGTCAAAATTGATCTTTTTCAGAAACCTCATAACTTTTCAAAAAGGCAAAACACTCCAAAAACTCACAAACACCCAGGACTAGGATTAAAAGTTGACACGAAATAAGTCCCTGCAACCTCGTTTCATGCATCAATCATAAACTCATCTGTTGTCCCAGGATCCAAACTAGTTTGGATGCCTAAACTAACCGTGTAGTTTTTAGGCCTTGTGCAAGTAGGAGCAAGAAGAAGAATGGTTAATCGACAGTGCCTACTCTATGCACATGACTGGAAGGTTATAATACCTTCGAGATTTCAGGCCAATTTGCAACGGTGGAATTGTTACATTCGGGAACAATGCGAATGGGATAATTCGAGGTTATGGTGTTCTTACTACGGGAAACTTCTCTATTCAAAAGGTTTCTTATGTAGAAGGCCTCAAACACAATCTCATCAGTGTTGGTCAACTATGTAAAGCAGGCCATCGTGTTGAATTTGATGACCAATTTTGCTATGTAATGACAAGCGATAGGAGCACTTGTCTGATCAAATCCAGATCTGAAGGTACAATGTATCCTATGGATGTATCTCTAATCATAGGCAAACCGCAGTTATGCTTCCTCTCCAAAGCAGTATCCGAAGTCAGCTGACTATGGCACCGCAAGCTCGCTCATCTCAACTTCAGATACATAAACAATTTGGTCACCGGAGAACTAGTCAGAGGTCTTCCAATCGTCAAGTTCAGCAATGATACACTCTGTCCAGCATGTGAATGTGGAAAACAATTCAAGGCAAGTCACCCCACAGTGATTGATTCCTCAATTTCTAAACCATTGGAACTCTTACACACTGATCTCTGCGGTCCATCTACCGTAGCCAGGCTTCATCACAAAAAATACATATTGGTTATAGTGCATGACTTCACATGTTTCACATGGGTCTTCTTTCTTCCACTCAAGTCAGAAACACCGCAGGTGCTGATCAACTTCATCAAGGAAATCGAACTTCAGATCAAGTTACCAGTTAGACATAATCGAAGTGATAATCGAACCCAGTTTACTAATCATCTTCTAAATAGTTTCTTGGTTTCCAAACGGTTTACTCACAACTTCTCATCTCCTTACATACCACAACAAAATGGGGTAGTAGAACGAAGGAACCACACTCTAGTAGAAGCTGCCAGATCTATGCTCAATTTTGCACACCTTCCTCTCTACTTTTGGGCCGAAGCAGTGGCCACATCCTGTTTTGTACAAAATCGAAGCATTGTGTGCAAACGTCTCAACAAAACACCGTATGAGGGCCTTAACAACCGCAAGCCAAATGTCTGATTCTTTCATATATTCGTGTGTAGATGCTTCGTAATCAACAACAAATACCACCTCAACAAATTCACACCAAAGTCTAATGAAGGCGTCTTCCTTGGCTATTCCACGAACAAGGTTGCTTATTGAGTTCTCATTAGACGCACAATGTTGATAATTGAAAGCTTCGATGTGAAATTTGATGACTATCACATCCGCAACACCGCTCCATCAACCGAAACCACAACAATTCTAGAAAGTGATATTCCTGCCTCTTCGGGTCCATTAAATCTAGTTGAAATAAACTATGATGATCTCTTTGATCCGGTTGATACAACCAAGTTAGTCGAAGTTCTTGTGTCTCTAGAAGCTCGGCAGCAGCATGCTGATGTATCTGGTCCAACATTTTCCGAAGAAGTATCACTAAATACTTCCACCTCGCCGGTTGAGGGGAAAAACTCAACTCCAAACCATACAACAACCATCTAGGTTCCAGTACTAGAAGATGAATCTCCAATCCACAGAGAGTTTCAACAAGCAAATGATTCTTTGGATTCGGATGATGAAAACATAGAAAACATTGACACAAGAACAGATTCAAGGATTATCACTCTCCCTTCTGCAATCCAGGAGGAACCTTCGCAGGTTCAAGGCGAACTCCCTTATACACTCCAGGGGGAACTTTCGCCATCCGCCCAAGAAAACTGTGATCCCTCCTTCCCAGTTCAAGACAATTCAGTAGATGTTCTCAAGTCTAGGGGGAACTGCCATCTCCAACCGCAAAGTCTTCCGATATTGAAGACATTCCCTCCACCGCAGCTGCTGATCATCTGCAACCCCATCTACATGTATGGACGAGAGACCACCCACCAGGTCAAATTATCGGCAATCCATCCGCAGGAATCCAGCCTCGATCATCCAAGGACTTATCTGATCAGTTTCACTACGCAACGTTTTTGTCCTCAGTCGAACCCCTATCGATCAAAGAAGCATTACTAGAACCAGACTGGATATCCGCAATGCAAGAAGAGCTAGAAGAATTCAAAAGGAACAAGGTATGGCAGCTCGTTCCAAAACCACAAGGCCACACCATTGTTGGCACTAGATGGGTGTACAAGAATAAGTTGGATGAATCTGGTGTGGTCGTCAGAAACAAGGCAAGACTTGTTGCCAAAGGATATAGTCAACTTGAAGGCATTGACTATGATGAAACGTATGCACCGGTAGCTCTAATGGAAGCCATATGGATCTTCTGAGCATACGCAGCGCACAAGAACATCAAGGTTCATCAAATGGATGTGAAAAGTGGTTTTCTTAATGGCGAAGTAAAAGAGCAAGTTTATATTCAGCAACCTCCAGGCTTCGAAAGTCTTGAATTCCCAGAGCACTGCTACAAGCTTGAAAAAGCAGTCTACGATCTAAAACAAGTCCCAAGAGCATGGTACGAGACACTCTCTGAATTTCTTGTCTCGTCCGGATACAAACGAGGAGTGATTGATCCCACTTTATTTAGAAAAGAAAATGGTGATCATCTAATGCTTGTACAAATATATGTGGATGATATCATTTTCGGCTCAACTGATCAAAAGATGGTGGATGAATTTTCTAAGCTCATGACCAACAAGTTCCAAATGAGCATGAATAGAGCGATTAACTTCTTTCTAGGACTTCAAGTGAAACAATTCCCTCAAGGGATATTCATTCATCAAGAGAAATGCACCTCAGAACTGTTAAGGAAATATTCAATGGACAACTGTTCTTCAGATAAGGTCCCCATGGCCTTCGGATATAAGATATCTGCTGATCCCTCAGGCGAATTTATTGAACACAAGACTTATAGAGGTATTATTGGCTCTTTGATGTACCTCACCGCAAGCCAACCATATATAGTCTTTGCAACGGGTGTATGAGCAAGGTACCAGGCTGACCCAAAAATGTCACACATGATCGCAGCCAAGCAAATTCTAAGGTTCTTAATGGGTAGCAAAACTCTTGTATTATGGTACCCCGCAGGAGACGATTTCAGTTTTCAAGCATTCACAGATGCGGATCATGCTGGATGTAAACTTGATCACAAAAGCACCTCAGGTGGGTGTCAATTTCTAGGTGGAAGACTCGTCAGTTGGTCATCAAGGAAACCAAATTGTGTATCATTGTCTACCGCAGAAGTAGAATATGTGGCCGCAGCCAACTGTTGTTCACAAGTCGTATGGATGAAAAACAACTATTAGACTACAGATACAGAATGTTGCGGATACCAATCTATTGTGACTCTAAAAGTGCTATAACGATTTCTCACAATCCAATTCAACACTCCAAGACCAAGCATATTGAACTACGGTATCACTTCATCAAAGACCACATCCTGAAACGTAACACTGAACTAATTTTTGTCCATACTCATGAAGAGATTGCTGATGTATTCTATGACATCCCCAAAATCACGGCCAGAAAAGACCGATTTTCATTTATGCTTTTAAATAATTTCAGAGTAAATCCTTTTGATTTGAAAGAGTTGCGGAATTTGTTCCCAAAACAAAACATGATAAAACAATATTTATCAAAGCATTTCATCAAGAGATGCATTTCATTATATAATCAAAACTCGGGATGTCATGTTCCGATACAGACCATAAAGCATAAACGATAACATTACAAGTCATTCAACAAATATACACATATACAAACTTGTAAACAAAACAACAAGATGATCCATCCATCTTACGCCCTTGTGCCACTTCCTGTAATACAAATAAAACTGAGTGGGTCAGGCTTGGGAGTCTGGTGAGCATATAGGGTTTTCAACCGACAATAAATAAGTTATATTTAATTTCACCAACCAATCACTATCCCGATTACCCATTCCCGTTATCCTCACTTTACGTCCCTAAAACAACAACTATCTCAAGGGACCTAATCTAGGATTTTCATCGGGACGGACATCACTGCGAAGGGGTTTCCTCAACAATAGATATCCTAAAGGCAACCATGAGGGGGATAGAGTACACCGGTGAACACATCGTTCACAACACCTACAGGTTATTAACCTGCTAGCGTTCCACTGGACCCTCTCATCTGTTTATTACACACCAACTATCTACCCATGTTCAACCCAACATATTAGTAGATAAGGATATATATTTTCATACATAGTTAATAACCTGTATATCATTTTCATTCAATATATATATTCCACATACAGATGAGGCATACCACATAACACGTATTTCATAGAAAGCAATTCAGATCTATGAGATGGATTAAGTGAATATCCATTCACGCATACAATCACAAAATATACACATAACAAGTATATCGCATAAAATATTTCATAGTTACTTGTTAGAAGAAAGTAACTGCACCCTCACACATATAAACCACAATTTACTTAATACACTCAAACCGCACTTGTATTATTATCGTGTTTATGAAAGATAGTATACACTCACTTGATCAGAAGATGATCGGACAACACTACGACTTGCAGAAGTAGTAATCCACAGCAGATCTGGAAGATCTCCATAAAAATCGAACTTCTCGCGGGCAGAGCTTCGGCTCGGGAACCGCACTTCTCGGGATCTTCGGGATCTCGGGCCTTGCCTCGGGGCTAGAGTATGATACCGGGGCTTCGGGGTATTTCTGGCACGCAAAACGATGCAAAACGGGAGAGAGAAGAGAAGAAATTGGCAAAAGACTCGACTGCCTTCGCATCCTATTTATAGGAGGCTGGAGCCTCGGAGTACGCGGGGCGTACTGGTCCGAGAAACGTCACTGCTTACGTATCCAAAGCCACTAGCTGGGATGTCGACACCTTCGGAGTACGCGGGGCGTACTCGAGTACGCGGCGCGTACCTCGGATCAGATCGGTGACTCGCCTTCGGATAATGCTTCCGAATTAATGATTTAATTTAAATACAAAATAATTAATAAACTTCGGAAATTCATATCTTCTTCATACGAACTCCGTTTTCGACGTTCTTTATATCCACGGAAAGGTGAGACTATGCTCTACAACTTTCGTTTAGACTCAGTCGGCTAATTTTGAATTTATTTTTATTAGCTATTTTTAATAGGCCGCGATAGAAAAACTTCGTTATAAATTCATAACTTCTTCGTTTGACGTCCGTTCTTGCCTAACTTTTTATCGCTTCGATACCTACAATGAGATCTTCGATTCTCATTTAGATTGCTTCGGCTAAAAACCGCTCAATCTCAAACCGAGTATTTCAGGCTGCATACCGCTAAGTGGAAACTTCGATAAATCATAACTTCCTCATACGAAGTCAGATTTGGGCGTTCTATATATATTCGGAAACCTCGTTTCAACTGCTACAACATTAACCAAAGATATTAAGTTTATTTTACACTTAAATTTTGACGCTTATTTTTATTCTTAATTAATCAGACCACATAATTAAGCAATTAAGCACAAAACACATAATACTCAAATAATACATTCTTATTATTTCAAAATGGGTTACAAAGGTTAACCTAGACTATTACATTGCTAAAAAACAGCAAGCCCGGAAACATAGGCGTTACAATTCTCTCCACCTTAGAATGATTCCGTCCCCAGAATCACACATCAACAAACAAATGCGGATAGCGACCCATCATGTCACTCTCCGTCTCCCAGGTGAGATTCGGCCCATTCGTGTGTTTCCATCGGACAAGCACTAACCCAACCATCTTGCATCGCAATTTCTTAGTTTTTCGGTCAACAATTGCCTCTGGTTCCTCAATCAACCTTTTGTTCTCATCAATTCTTAATTCTGAAATTGGAATTATGTTGGGAACTTCTCCCGTGAACTTCCTCAAATAACACACATGAAAAGTGTTATGAATTCCATTCAGTTCTTCGGGTAATTCGAGCTTGTAAGCTTGGTTCCCAATCCTCTGAAGAACTTTAAACGGTCCAATAAACCTTGGACTCAACTTTCCCCTTTTTCCAAATCTTATAAGTCCCTTCCACGGCGAGACTTTAAGCAAAACCGAATCTCTAACCTCAAAAGTCATCGGTCTTCGCTTCTTGTCGCATAGCTCTTTTGACGATCCTGAGCTGCTAACATTCTTTCCCTAATTATTTTCAACTTTTCAGCAGTTTGATGGACTATCTCCCGTCCCATAAACTGCTTTTCCCCAGCCTCAAGCCAACAAGACGGCGTACGACACTTCTGTCCATACAAAGCTTGGTAAGGTGCCATCTTAATGCTCGAGTGGAAACTATTATTATAGGAAAATTCTACCAATGGTAAATGTTCATCCAAATTACCTAGGAATTCCAGAGTACATGCTCTCAGCATATCTTCAAGTGTTTGTATCGTTCATTCGCTCTGACCATCAGTCTGCGGATGATAAGCTGTACTTAAACACAACTTGGTACCCAATCCCTCTTGTAGACTTTTCCAAAATCGTGAGGTGAAACGGCTATCACGATCCGACACAATCGTTAATGGAACACCGTGAAGCCTCACAATATCCTTCACGTAAGAATTCGCAAGCTTTTCCATAGACCATTTCTCCTTGGCTGTTATGAAATGCGCACTCTTAGTGAATCGATCAACGACCACCCAAATCATGTCGTGACCATTCTTTGTTTTGGGCAGTTTAGTGAAAAAATCCATAGCAATGTCTTCCCACTTACCCATAGGCACAGGCAAAGGTTCTAAACTCCCGTACGGTTTCTGATGTTGTGTCTTGACTGTCGCACAAGTCACACACTCGGCCACATACTTTGCAACATCAAGCTTCATCGTCGGCCACCAGTAGTAGGGTTTCAGGTCCCTATACATTTTAGTGCTACCCGGATGAATCGAGTACATGGTTTTGTGAGCTTCTTCCATCAGAAGATCTCTGACTCCTCCTGTCTTAGGTATCCAAATCCGATCTTGGAACACCTTCAGTCCATGACTGTTTACACCGAACACCAACGTTTTGCCCAAACGTTCCTCCTTTCGGTCATTCTTTTCAGAAGCTTCCTCTTGAGCTTTCTTTATACTTTCCACAATAGTCGAGACAACTTCAATTCTCAACGCTGTTGGCCTTTTCCTTTCAAGATTGACTTTCCAACTGAGAGCATCAGCAACAACATTAGCTTTACCGGGGTGGTAAAGTATCTCGCAGTCGTAGTCCTTAAGTAATTCTAGCCAACGTCGTTGCCTCATATTCAATTCTTTCTGATTAAAGAGATATTGGAGACTCTTATGATCAGTGAAAAGTTTGCACTTTGTGCCATAGAGGGAATGCCTCCATATTTTCAGAGCGAAAACTACCGCTGCCAACTCCAAATAATGAGTCGAGTAGTTCTTTTCATGCTCTTTCAGCTGTCGAGACGCATATGCTATCACCTTTTCTCTTTGGGTCAAAACACAACCCAATCCAACACCAGATGCATCGCTATAGACAGCGAAGTCTTCAACTCCATTGGGTAGAGAAAGTATCGGTGCCTCGCATAGCTTCTCCTTTAGCTTCTCGAATGCTTCCTTATGCTTCTCACTCCAAGCATAAGTAGCTCCTTTGTGGGTGAAAGCTGTCAAAGGAGTAGCAATCGAAGAAAAGCCTTGGATAAACCTTCGGTAATATCCAGCTAATCCTAAAAAGCTTCGAATCTCCGTGGGACTTTTCGGTTGTTCCCACTTCGTTACAGCTTTAATCTTTGCTGGATCAACCATTATCCCTTCTTGGTTGACCACGTGACCCAAGAATTGGACTTCACGAATGCAAAAATCACATTTGGAGAACTTTGCATAAAACTTCTCCTTCTTCAAAACTTCTAACACTTCCCGCAAGTGTCTGCCATGCTCCTCCTGGCTTTTCGAGTAAATCAGAATGTCGTCTATGAACACTATCACGGATTTATCAAGGAAAGGATTGCAAACCCTATTCATCAAATCCATGAATGCCGTCGGAGCATTGGTTAGTCCAAACGACATAACCAAGAACTCGTAGTGTCCATATCTAGTTCTGAATGCAGTCTTCTCGATATCTTGCTCTCTTACTTTTAGCTGATGATATCCTGACCTTAGATCGATCTTCGAGAAATAGCTCGAACCTTGCAATTGATCAAACAGGTCATCAATCCTTGGCAACGGATATCTATTCTTTATTGTTGCCTTGTTCAGCTCTCGGTAATCAATGCACATTCTCATACTTCCATCTTTCTTCTTCACGAATAACACCGGAGCTCCCCAGGGTGATGAACTAGGTCTAATGAAACCTTTGTCCAATAACTCCTAAAGTTGCATCATTAGCTCCTTCATCTCCGTTGGTGCTAATCGATAAGGTGCTTTTGCAATTGGCGTCGTTCCTGGCAACAAGTCAATACGGAATTCCACTTGTCGATCTGGTGATAATCTAGGAAGATCTTCGGGAAATACTTCCGGATAATCACACACCACTGGAATATTCTGCATCACCTTCTTTTCCTTATTAGCATCAATCACGAATGCTAAATATGATGTACACCCCTTGGTCAAACATTTTCTGGCTTTCATCAATGAAATGATTCCAGAATTCACTCTACGTTTATCTCCATACAACATAAACGAATCTTTCCCAGGCGGGTTTACTTTGACTATTTTCTTCTTGCATATAATTTCGGCGTCGTTGGCGCGAAGCCAATCCATTCCCAATACGATGTCGAAACCATTAAGTTCGATAGGCAATAATTCCTCGTGGAACTTATTCCCATTCAGATCAATTAAGATGTTTTTCATGCGATAGCTAACAGGTACAAACTTGCCACTAGCAACTTCGACTAATAAGGCATTATCTAGTCTAACAACAGGCAAAGCTAGCTTTCTACCGAATTCATGCGATATAAAGGAGTAGTTGGCTCCATAATCAAATAAAATTTGGGCAGGCAATTCGTTAACGAGAAAGGTACCTGAAGCGACATCAGCTTCATCTTTAGCAGCTTCCAGTGTCATCTGGAATGCTCTCGCCTTTGGCTTTGGCGGAATGTTGGGTCTAGCTGCCTCCTTCTTCTTCGGGTAGTCCCTCGACATATGACCCTCCTCACCACAAACATAGCAAACTTTATTTGTGAGGGTACACTCATTGGCATAGTGTCCTGGCTTTCCACACTTGTAGCATGTGTTCGCCACCTCACATTTTCCATGATGCTTCTTCTTACATTTGTCGCACCATTTCGCTTCACCTCCAGTTCCCCTCGAACCAGACTTCGAGAACTTATTTTTCTTGTTGGACCCTGAAGTTCCATCGAACTTCCTCTTTTCACCAACATTTATTCTTTCCAGACCCTTTTCCTTCTGTTGGGCCTCCACATTCTTAGCTGCACGAACAACCGTTTTCAGAGTGGTTGCCATTTTAACTGTCGGACCAAAGTTGGCAGGCAGTCCATTAGCAAACCTCTCAATCTTGGAGAGTTTCGTTGGCACTAGGTACGGAAACAACTTCATCTTCTCAGTAAATGCAGTAGCATAGTCATCTATGCTCATCTTCCCCTTCTTCAAGTTTTGGAACTCATTGTTCAGATCAATCAGATCTATCTCTGAACAATACTGCACCCTTAGTTGTTCCAAGAACTCCTCCCATGACATTTTCAGGGCTTCTCCTTGTGGCATAGTGTCTGCCAACAACTTCCACCAACTCAAGACTCCAGTCTTCAGTTGTCTAACCACAAAGACGGTCTTCTGTTTGTTGCTACAGTCGCAACTTTCAAATACCATCTCCATTTCGGAGATCCAATCCATTATTTCAACAGGCTTTAGGCTCCCAGAAAGACTTGGAGGCTTGGCGCCCAAGAAGTTCTTGTAAATACGCCCATCCTTGTTGTTTCTCCTTTCTGGATCGTTCCTTCGTTCCCCTTGAGTCCCAACTTGACTCATCATGCGACTATTCTTCCCTTCCTCCGATTGCTCGGGAATCAATTCAGGTTCCTCAATAGGTATGATAGGTTCATCCCTATTATTATGCAACATTTGTCGCATCTCCTCCCTTTGTTCGGCTAGCATAGCCCGAATCATGGCTTGCACCGCAGCCATTGTTATTGGTTCTGGTGCTGCTGCTACAACAGGTATCTGCTCAATCACTGGCGGTTGATTCCTGTTTTCATCCGTGTTTCCAACGCCACTCCTTGTTCTCACCATTTTGATCTACACACCGAATAAGGTGAAATTAGATCCTTATTCACGATAGATATTCAAATCATCCTTATTACTCCGAAACGTTTACATGCTAGTTCTAATAACGTAGACGCACGCTTAGAATCCTACACACATAAGGTTTCTAGATCCGGTCGGCAACAGACCGTAGATCCGAACAAATAATATCATATATGGCAACATATAACATTTAGCACATAAAGCATTTTAGGCAATTTTCCTAAAGTAAACTAGTGCTCGTGTCTAAAATCCAACAGACACACATCTTAAAATTTCACTTAGCATTCTAAGTTTAAGTCTAGAAATCCTACAAATTCCTAGTTCGCTTAAACTAATGCTCTGATACCAACTGTGACATCCCCAAAATCGCGTTCAGAAAAGACCGATTTTCATTTATGCTTTTAAATAATTTCAGAGTAAATCTTTTTGATTTGAAAGAGTTGCGGAATTTGTTCCCAAAACAAAACATGATAAAACAATATTTTTCAAAGCATTTCATCAAGAGATGCATTTCATTATATAATCAAAACTCGGGATGTCATGTTCCGATACAGACCATAAAGCATAAACGATAACATTACAAGTCATTCAACAAATATACACATATACAGACTTGTAAACAAAACAACAAGATGATCCATCCATCTTACGCCCTTGTGCCACTTCCTGTAATACAAATAAAACTGAGTGGGTCAGGCTTGGGAGCCTGGTGAGCATATAGGGTTTTCAACCCACAATAAATAAGTTATATTTAATTTCACCAACCAATCACTATCCCGATTACCCATTCTCGTTATCCTCACTTTACGTCCCTAAAACAACAACTATCTCAAGGGACCTAATCTAGGATTTTCATCGGGACGGACATCACTGCGAAAGGGTTTCCTCAACAATAGATATCCTAAAGGCAACCATGAGGGGGATAGAGTACACCGGTGAACACATCGTTCACAACACCTACAGGTTATGAACCTGCTAGCGTTCCACTGGACTGTCTAGAAGGAGTCCGTGGTCGTTATCCATACTCCGCTGAATAACTAGATCAACAACAACAACAACATCGAGGCCTCTCATCTGTTTATTACACACCAACTATCTACCCATGTTCTACCCAACATATTAGTAGATAAGGATATATATTTTCATACATAGTTAATAACCTATATATCATTTTCATTCAATATATATATTCCACATACAGATGAGGCATACCACATAACACGTATTTCATAGAAAGCAATTCAGATCTATGAGATGGAATAAAGTGAATATCCATTCACGCATACAATCACAAAATATACACATAACAAGCATATCGCATAAAATACTTCATAGTTACTTGTTAGAAGAAAGTAATTGCACCCTCACACATATAAACCACAATTTACTTAATACACTCAAACCGCACTTGTATTATTATCGTGTTTATGAAAGGTAGTATACACTCACTTGATCAGAAGATGATCGGACAGCACTACGACTTGCAGAAGTAGTAATCCACAGCAGATCTGGAAGATCTCCACAAAAATCGAACTTCTCGCGGGCAGAGCTTCGGCTCGGGTACCGCACTTCTCGGGATCTTCGGGATCTCGGGACTTACCTTGGGGCTAGAGTATGATACCGGGGCTTCGGGGTATTTCTGGCATGCAAAACGATGCAAAACAGGAGAGAGAAGAGAAGAAATTGGGAAAAGACTCGGCTGCCTTCGCATCCTATTTATAGGAGGCTGGAGCCTCGGAGTACGCGGGGCGTACGCCAGTACGCGGGGCGTACTGCTCCGAGAAACGTCACTGCTTACGTATCCGAAGCCACTAGCTACGATGTCGCCACCTTCGGAGTACGCGGGGCGTACTCGAGTATGCGGCGCGTACCTCGGATCAGATCGGTGACTTGCCTTCGGATAATGCTTCCGAATTAATGATTTAATTTAAATACAAAATAATTAATAAACTTCGGAAATTCATATCTTCTTCATACAAACTCCGTTTTCGACGTTCTTTAACCTAGACTATTACATTGCTAAAAAACGGCAAGCCCGGAAACATAGGCGTTACATATTCACAAAGTCGCTTGACTCTACAAAACTCAACAGTTTCTTACAAATGTTAGGAATGATGAATCCGGACCCACAATTCTTTTTGAATTGATAAGGTACTGCAGGCCATCCTTGGTCTCTGTTGTAGTCCTAGTTGAAGTTATCTATGATAGATGGTTTTGATATATCCTATGTACCGCAACCATATATCATACTTATACTTCAATGGTCCTTATTGTTTGTTATTACTAATCTCTATTCAAGTGCTTCTCTCGGTTCCTCTACCGTAGTCATCCATCCATTGGCAAATGATCCATTTGCAATGAAGTTTCAATCCGCTGTCACTTTCTCAATCTGTAGTCATCTTAATTGATTTTCAAACTTATACATTTTTTTAAACAAAAAACATGGTGAGCTATTTAATGATCATTCATTAAATAGAGAAAACATTAAAAAAAGCATTCTTTGTGTAACTATCTTATTCTTTTTTAATAAACCTCATGTCAGACCTATTTTAGGTATGATAACAAAAAGAGAGATTTCCCAAAATCAAATCCTTTTTAATCTATCTCTTCCTATAACCCTAAAACATCTAATTCGTTACAACTTCCCTTTACCCAACGGATTAATCTCTCCCTCACCACACGTTCTCTAGACGTGGGTTTTGAGCCTGACATTTCATTAAATGCAAACCCTTTTTGGTAAATCTCAAAAATACAGATTTAATCCTTTTCTTAATCTGTGGCTGAGATTAACTCTCTTAATTCAATAAAAACACCCAAACGTTTTACCAAAATTCACTTAGGGTAAAATCGTTTCCCGCTCCAATAAGCCACTATATAACCCCCTTCTTCTTCCCAAAGAAAAGTTTATGCTCTTTGAACTTCAAACCTTTCTCTTGTACTTTGTTTTTCTATTGGAAAGCTCTTTCAACCTCTTACAATGGTGAAATCAGGCGTATCCAAGAAACACTCCAAGGCATCTGGATCAGTAAACCCTACTGGTTCAGACTCTGCTTCAAGACATCCAATGCCTATGATTTCCTCAAGCAATTTTAGGGCTGTGTGTGAAGAGCATTCCTTCTACATTGCTCCAACAAAATTGATGATCAAGTTTTTGTCCAATCACCCACTGTTTGACCCTTCGATTCGTTCACAGGCGTTATTCCTCTTTCAACCCTATTCAAATGTGCCTTCTCAGGGTATCGACCTCTCGAAAATCCTCAAGAAGTGCATCTTAACCTAGTTAACGATTCTTTCGTCATTCTGACTAAAGAAAATTTTCGCACTGCCATTAACCTCCTTGTTCATCCTTCAATCAAGGTTTTCACTCCAAGCATGGCAGACATCCTTTCTTTACTTTACCAGATGGGATATCAAAAGAAGATCAAAGGCATTGGAGAATTCAAGAAAAATCAACTGCCTGCGGTTTAGCAATTTGTTTGCCATTTTGTAATCCACAGTCTGTCCGGTAGAACCAGAGGCACGGATAACATGGGACTCAAGCTCCTAGAGTTAGTGTGGAGTATCTTCACTGGCCATGACGTCAAATACGGTCAAATACTATGGGACGACTTGTTACAATATATTCCCAAGGAAAGCCCAAGAGAGAACCCTACCGAACTCACGTTTGCAAGGTTCTGGTCACTATGCATCTCAGATCTCCATGAGGATGCAGGATTCAACATGGGCAACGACATCAACCTTTTTATCACCAAGGATCTTAAAAGGTACAATCCATCATCTGATCAATCTGCTTTTGGACCAATTAGAAGACTACCAGTCCACATTCTCTCTACTCTTGGTCTTGAGAATGTTGATGTCTCAGACCATATTGAGGCTACGGAAGGTATTGCCCCATACCTTCCTACCCCGCCTCTACAAACCCCATCCACAATCACTTCCCTTGGTAGTACCGCAGTCTCATCTTCCACCACTCTTTCCAACTTGTCTTTATCACAAACACGCAAACAGTTAGCCTCTGCTCATCAAGGCCCCGCCACACCAAGAAACAAGGTGCTCCTAAGAAAAAGGATGCTCCCAAACAAGCCAATCCTTCAAAGAAAAGGAAAATCACTCCACCAATGATAACAAATGTCGCACCAAGAAAACTTCAATCTCCCTCTCCCTCTAGTAGTGATTTTGATGAGGGCAATCAACCCATCGCAATCCTCAAGAAAAGAAAAACCAAATCCACTGGCCAAATGTGTGACCGGACTGATATCGTAGCCTCTCAAAAGGCTCTGGTAGTCCTTGGGGTGGATGCACACCCATTCGAATCAACCATCCAATACCACTCTGATGCAGGTGGTGCGTCTGCTTCACCGCAACGTGGAGATTCACCCCCATGTCAATCCCAAGAGGATAGAACTGGCTCCTGCCCTAAGATCTCCAGGGCTTCACGTCTTCATTTCTTTTCCCCTGAGGAGTTGAACTCCATACTTTTGTCTGTTACCCAAACACTTCAAACACCTTCCCAACCACAAGGCGACTCATCAGCCTTTGCCAGAACTGAGTCGATGCCAGACTTGACCCTAGGTCAAGGAGACCGAGGAAGCTCAGGAAATCCTACTCTTCTTACATCTGTAATAGGTGGTTTAGGCATGGTGAGCACTAATGTGCAAGGATTCGTGAACCCGAGGGACACCTCGGTGGAATACCAAGGAATTGACGAAATAGACCTAGATGATTCATGGAGCAAGTATCAACTATCAAATGAAGCCGAAGCCAAGAAATATGCCGCTTTCTGTAGGGCATTCCAAGCAAGAAAGGCACGTCAAACAAAGCAGCTTCAACAGAAACAACAAGAAATCTAGTCCGTAGCGAAGTATTGGGCAGATGCAATCAACAATGAAAATATTGTATCTACTATCTACAAAGTTCAAGCTTTGATAGAAAACATGGCTGATACAATCCGCAAAGCTCAAGTTGTGACTGCTGATCAAACTCCTTCAAAACCCCCTCCATCCCCAACTTCCAAAGACTCTCAAGATGCAGGCATCGAAATAGAAGTCAGCTCTGGTCCTACCTTCAGTTTTGATGATGTGGATCTAAATGAGGTTAATCAGCCCAGTCCTTCGGATGATGACCTCATGATGTTTGATGAAGAAGAGGAATCGAGTGGTTCTCAACACACAACCTCTAAGCCCAAGGAGAAAAAGAAAAAGAAGAAGATGGTCGTTTCAAGAAAAGAATTCCTAAGTTTACAATCCAAAGTAGATCAAATTCTTGCCGCAGTCAAGTCAACTCAACTACAATCAAAAGACCGTCCGGTTCCGCATTCCTTGATCGAAATGATTGAAAGGTTGGAGACTAGGGAACGACTAGCTGCTGAGAGAATTTATCTCAAAGTAGAAATGGGAATTCGGTCCCTTGACAACAATCGCCAAGCAGATCACAAGGAATTCATGGCTGATGTGGAGCGCCTCATCTCTGAGGTGTCTGCAATCAAAGACAATCTGCAAACAACCATTGCGGACCAATCCTCTATTTCCCAGAAACTGATAGATCAGACTCACACTGCTTATGAGTCCACTATTTCAGTCCTTCATGCAACCATCAACAGACTCCAACGATCCCAATCTTCAAACTTACATGGCCCTGAAATTATCCAACTGACAAAGGAGATTCATCGGCTACTCTTCAACACCACCATCCCTGACAATCAGCAACTGACTGATGTTCTCAAAGCTTATTTTCAGGAGGTGTGTGCCAAGGTCGATGGTCTCAAACAATGGCTTGGGGAGGCTCTGGGTATGAAATCCTCAAGAGGGGTTAGTGAAGAAGACCATCATGAAGAAGAACACTATGAAGAAGATCATGAATTCAACAGTGCTTCTTAGAAAATTCCTTCACCGCAACCATATCCTCACAAGAGTCCAAGCAATCAGTCTCCTCCACCGCAACAACAAAATGTTCCCTCTCCCGAATGACCTAAAACTCCCCCTCACTTCATGAATCTAGCAGATCACATGTCGTCTCCAAGCTCAAATGACTCTCCCGTCACCGAACAGAAGAAAGTTGAATGGAAAGCAGCTAAACTTGTTGAGCTCATATGGAGAGAATGCGGTTTCGACACTGTCATGGATGAATCCTTGATAAACTCCTGGATCAATCCCCACCGCAGACTGCTAGACGACGACTACAAACCATATCCCACCGATGTTGAACCCCCCTCTGATGGCTACTAGGATGTTCCAGTCTCCCCAAAAGACTGCCAATGGAATTCGAGAGACATAATCAATTCTATGCGAAACCTGCCTCTCCCATTGAGAAAATCTGGTCTAACGATAGGCCATTAGCATTCAAGATTTTCAAGCCTCGAAAATTCATGAAGGCTGACTTCGTACAATACACACTCACAAGAAGGAATCAGGACTATGTCCGCACCCAAGCTGACTTCCCCTGTATGAACCCAGAAGAAGTTTTTCTTATAGCAAAGGTGTTCCAAAACAAGTGTGAAAAGTATCTGAAAATGAAGATAGCACTTGAAAGGTAAAGCATTTATCAGAAGGAAACAGTTTGTGACTTCTTAAATATTTATGTGGACATCCACCCAACCATTGCCAAAAAGTTCGATCTACCACCACTAGATCCTGCACCGATGCCTACCAAAGGTTATCAAGAAAGATCCCTAGGTGCAACAAACTTTCCTGAACTTGGATTCATCTTCAAAAGGAAGGCCGATCAATTCAAATACTTTAGTCCCATGACCTCCATGAACCGTCTTTCAAAGAAGCAAGATGAAATCTGTCGAACCGCAGTAGAAAAATCGAAACACACAACTGACAAAGTTAAGTTTGAGATTTTAAGAAGGATCACCTGGTTGGAAAACATAAGGAAGTTTTGGTGGATTCTGATCAAGTTTCTAAAACTTGATAGACGAATAAAACGTTAGAGGTCACATAGGGGGAAATTGTTGAAACATGAAGTGACCCTATTAACTTAACCTACTGCGACCAACAAGGATCCTCAGTCAAGCTTCCATTAGCAGCCTCATCCGGAGTCATCTATCCAACTGCAGTCTTAATTACTTTACTTAGTTTAATTTTATCTATCTTTTCTTTAATACTCTCTATTGTCCAGTATGCCTTGCATGGCTACTCTTAGAGAGTGAATCAAATGAAATTCTTGAGTCTCTATATATAGTGCTCATTCTTTCACAGTTTAAAAAGAATCTTTCACTTCTATCTATCTGAACTATCTTCAGGTATATCATTTATATTTCTCTTACGCATCTCATATCTTTCTTACTCTCTAAATCCTCTCGAAAATAACTGATAAATATTTCTCTTTGGAGCAAGTCATTCATGACTTTATCACTAAGCTTAATCTCACTCACTAACTTGGTTTGCATGCATTCCATGTTATGAATCAACTTATGTGTTTACTAGATATATCACCTGCTGTCATTTATGCTTCCTTACATTTCCGCAACTAACTATCTAACTATCTAACTTGTTAACTTATTATTATTGAGATTTTTGATTTTTTGAAATTAACTAATTTCGCAACTTTACTTGTTCTAATGTTTGTTCAAGTGTGTCTCAAGTTTTTCTCTCAACAGAAGAAAGACAAGACGCTGCATTCCAAACACTGAAGCAAGCACTATGCAACGCACCGATATTGTCCTTGCCTGAAGGAACAGAAGACTTCGTGGTCTACTTTGATGCATCTAATCATGGTCTTGGATGTGTTCTCTTGCAACGAGGAGAGGTCATCGCCTACGCCTCAAGGAAACTCAAGACGCACGAGGTCAAATACACTAGACATGACCTCGAACTGGGAGCAGTCATTTTCGCACTAAAGATCTGGAGACACTATCTCTATGGCACGAAATGCACAATCCTTACCGATCATAAGAGCCTTCAACACATCCTCAATCAAATGGATTCAAAGACATGGTCATGAATAAGGCTCATAAGACTCGATACTCCGTGCATCCAGGTTCAGGCAAGATGTATCTGGATCACAAGAAACTGTGTTGGTGGCCGAACATGAAAGCAGAGTTCGCTACCTAAGTGGGAAAGTGTCTGACTTGCACCAAAGTCAAGGTAGAGTACCAAAAGCCCTCGGGATTACTACAAAAACCTGAAATACCCGAATGGAAGTGGGAGCGGATAACCATGAATTTCATAACCCAATTACCCAAGACAGCAGGTGTGCTAGACACCATCTGGGTGATCGTCGATAGATTAACAAAATCCGCACACTTCCTACCAATAAAGGAAATTGACAAGATGGAGAAACTAGCTCGAACATACATCCGAGAGATTGTACGACTGCATGGTGTACCAATATCCATTATCTCCGACAGAGATAGTAGATTCACTTCGTGATTCTGGCAGTTGCTGCAAAAATCTCTAGGGACAAGACTAGACATGAGTACCGCTTACCATCCACAAACTGACGATCAAAATGAAAGGACCATACAAAACGTCGATGATATGCTAAGAGCTTGTGTAATCGATTTTGGTATATCATGGGATACCCATTTACCACTAGTCTAATTCTCATACAACAATAGCTATCACTCCAACATTAAAGTTGCTCCATTCAAAGCCCCCTATGGCCACAAGTGCAGATCACCACTGTGTTGGGCCGAAGTAGGTGACACACAACTAGCCAAGGGACAAGTACCCGACATCGCTCTCACAGGCCCAGAAATTATAAATGAAACAACTGAGAAGATTGTTCAAATTCGGGACTGACTAAAGGCTTCAAGAGACAGACAAAATAGTTATGCGGACAAAAGACGGAAGCCATTAGAATTTCAGGTTGGGGACCGAGTGCTATTGAAGGTCTCACCCTGGAAAGGGTTAATACATTTTGGAAAACTTTGGAAACTAAACCCAAGGTATATTGGACCATTCAAGATCCTTGCAAGGATCAACCTGGTAGCATACAAACTTCGACTACCGCAGGAACTCAATAATGTACATACTACCTTTTATGTGTCAAAATGTTTGTCCGATTAGACCCTCGTCGTCCCTCTAGACAAAATCAAAATCAACAAGAGTCTCCACATTGTAGAGGAACCAATTGAGTTCATGGATAGGGAAATTAAAAGAACAAAACAAAGTCGCATACCCATTGTGAAGGTCCGATGGAATGCAAAGCGGGGACCTGAATATACTTGGGAGTGCGAAGATCAGATGAAACAAAAGTACCCGCATCTCTTTCCCTAATCCACAAATATTTACCTTACATTTAATTTCAGGACGAAATTCCCTCTAACGGGGGGATGATGTGACAACCCGATATTTCGAATCAATGTAATAACCTAAAAAGTCAAGAGTTGTAATCTCTTTTGATATAATGAAATTATCGTCAAAAAAATAAAATGTTCAAAAGTCTCTACTGGATTTCATAAATGATAGATATTGTGTCAAGGGTTTCAGAAATATAAAGAACACTAAAATCCGAGTTATAACGAAGAAGTTATGAACAACCTAAGATTCACACCAAAACCGTCAATACGGTTAAACGTAAAACGTGAAGTTTTAATAAAATACATTTTAACCTTAGGTATCTAAATGAAATTTGTAGATATCATTAAACCGTAAACAAACATAAAAAGAACGTCCAAATCTGACTTCGTATGAGGAAGTTATTATTTATCAAAGTTTCGGAGATAACAGTAGACAGCTAAAAACTCGAAATAGAGATCGAGCGACTTTTAGCCGACGCAACCTAAACGAGAATCGAAGGTCTCATCAATAGTAGTACAACGGTAAAAAGGCTGACGAAAACGGACATCGGATGAAGAAGTTATGGATTTTTAACGGACTTTTCCAGTCCCGTCCTGTTAAAAATATATTATTATAAATAAACTCAAAATTTGCCGACGGGGTCTGAAAGAGAGTTGTAGAGTATATTATCACCTTCGCATGCCTATAAACAACGTCGAAAACGGAGCTTGTACGCAAAAGTTACAGATTTTTACAATTCTGGGGCACAACTTTTGAGGCTGGTCCGAAAAGAACGCCCTGCGCTCCTTAAGGGAACGCCCCGCATTCGTGCTCGCAGACCTGTCCCTTCGCCATCCCATCCAAGGTTCGTAAGCAATGACGTATTTCAGCTACAGAGCGTGCTACGTTCAAGGGAACGCCTTGCGTAGGGGAAACGCCCCGCGTACCCAGCAGGAACACCCCGTGTTCTCATCTTTTCCAACCCCTATATAAAGGGTGTGAGGGTGACGGGTAAAGGTTACTAATTCACCACCAACGCTCCAGATTTTTGCGCTTCTAACCTCTAGAGATTATCCCGACATTTCAGTTTCATATTCAAGCCTTGACGGAAGTTCTACGCTCCCGAGGTTCTTGAGAATTCCCAAGAATCCCGAGAAATCCGCTTTCTCAAGTCGAAGTTCTGATCGGTTTTCGTCTCACCTTCTTCAATCTATCAGGTGAGATCATACCCCTATAACTATGTTTTCAAATGTTTTGTAAATGCTTTTTTACACTTTTATGGGGGGGGAGGGGGATACAAGTACACACACGATTATCCTCGTGTGAAAAACATCAATCTTTTGCTATACTATTGTTATATAATAAATCATATGTGATTTATAACTATCATACGAAAACATTCTCATACAACATATCATGATAACACTTTTTCTTTTTGGAATGAAACATGTTGTTATATGAATATCAAACACTTTATTTATATTTTGAGTATAAATGTTCAATAACGTTATTACAAATGTTATACTTTACATACAAAGTCGACACTACACTAGGGTTTATCATACAAACGAATCACACATTTGGAAAAACTATAATACATATTGTTTACTAGATATTCATGAGATTTTACGTACTATAAGTACTATATCAAGGAAATACTTTCATATACAACAATAATTAGACTTTTCATATGTAAATCTATTCGATACTAAGTTTTGTGAGACATTCAACTTCACGTACTTTCAAGTATGCAGTTAAAGTCCTGTATTATATACTATAATCTCTTGTAGGGAGAGCGTGATACTTGTGCATATATCTATACAGGATTGACAATCCCGCACCTAAACCGTTAGCTACAGTTAGACTGGCAGGTCTGGGGTGACAAACGTCGTAACATTCCAACGCCTAAAGAACGTTGTTACAGGCAGTCTGGGTCAATAGCTTGGTTATAAAACTCACATGGAGTATTAAAAACACGTTGATTTATGGGGTTATCAAAAGCCTTAGTGATTTTATACATACATAAATCTACTATTCTAGGCATGAAAAACACTATTGCATTACAGTTTTTGGAACTTTTAAACTACCAAACACTTATGGAAAAATATTGGATTTTTTGAAGCAAACTTTCAAAAACAGTCGGGTCTTGGTAGAAGACTACTTTTATACTAGTAGGAAATATGGGATTTTCTAGGAGTTTTCAAACATCTACAAACAATTTCATTCAAAATCATACAAACATTGACACTAAATACTTATGAACTCACCAGCTTTAACGCTGATCTACTCTTTCAAATTTACTTGTATTTCTCAGGGATTCAGTAATATAGGTAAAATTCAGCTTTTGGATAAGTGACGCTAAGGCGTCAGTTTAAAACTCATTTTATCATCATATTGTAATTTTTTTTTTGAAACTAGTATCATTCAACAATGTACCTTTTAAATTATATATATGATGGTTGTTTTACTTTCTTTACTATGTATTCAACCGTTACGATACTACATGAAGTCATCCGCCCTCGAACGATTCCGTCGTTCTGGTTTGGGGGTGTGACATTATGTGGTATTTTTGGGGAGCTCACTAAGCTTTGTGCTTACAGTTTATTTTTATGGTTTCAGGTACCTCTGTTACGGAGGGGAAGGGCCGACAAGATCGCACTGCATCCACTAGTGTTTTGCATTCTATAATTTTGATTTGGACCTTGATAACTATTTTCTACATTGTCACACTTTGATTGGCTTATGAAATGAATGCTTGACGGTTTTGGTTGACTTAAAAATAAAACTTTACTTAATATTTTGGGACATTAGAAGTTGGTATCAGAGCCTTGGTTTGAGGGATTTGAGCAAACTCTCGGGTGTGTCTGAACTCAAACTGAGGAATTGATAAAAGAATGAATTTTCTAAAAGTTTTTTTTATTAAAGATGCGGTGTGATACGTGCAATCAGACGAGGTCAAGTATGTATTTCCAAAAATACCCATACATGTTTATGTGTTTCAAAATTTGTATATGTGTATATCATGCTAGATTGGAGCCAAGGATCTGCTAAGAGTTGTATGTTATGAGAGATGCCTTTTTATGTCTCTTGTATGAGCCTCTAGAGTTACATGCTAGTATAGCTTACAAATGATATGATAGGGTGGCCTGATTAGCCAGCACCGGTTAGAACCCAATGCTAGAATCTTGTTTGCTTTGTGCTTTTAGGAACCCTAGAGTTACATGCTAGTATAGCTTACAAATGATATGATAGGGTGGCCTGATTAGCCAGCACCGGTTAGAACCCAATGCTAGAATCTTGTTTGCTTTGTGCTTTTAGGAACCATCGTTAATACCAGTTAACTATCAAGAGAATATGTTACGTTACATGTTACAGTGATATTCAATTTTAGACGGTTAGGTTTAACTCTATTGCACTGCTCTTTTCTGAGTCCAACTGTTATAGTGTGAGACCCTCCATTCAAAGAATTATCTAGTGTCTTTTGCAAGTAATTATATTCATAAGGTAGTTAGCGGGTGTTAGTGGGGGTTACCTCTGCATTGGATGCTCGAGAGTGGTGGGAAGGAATCCTATGAGAACCTAGGAAGTATGTTAGCTTGGCAGATGCGTTGTTTAGAATGTTTAGTAGTAAGGGAGTCACTTAGGGGAATCGAGACGACTCTTGAGGAAAGTACGAATATCTATACTCGTGTTAAGGGGAGTCACAAGGATAGTAAGGAACTTACATTGTGTGTGATTCTTCGAGTGTTTTCTGATTGTTTGTATTGTTTATTTTCAGTATGGTGGTTACTCAAGGAGGTGCAGATCATGGTGAGGGATCGAGTTCGGGTTTTGGAGCCAGACACATGGATGATCAGATGCAAGAGTTCATTTCATTTGAGATTACTCACAAAATTTTGGAGCAGACTCATGTGATCGTTAGTATAATCGAGGAGGGGATTATTGATTATGGATAAGCGTGTAGGCACATGTGGTATTAAGATTATATTTATGGTGGTTTCATTCTTAATGACTTTTCAAGAGTTTCGTGTGTGTGGGACTCTTGAGTTCTTTGGGAAGAAGTACCCCATTATAAATTGGAGATGATTGGCAGACATCACGAATGCTTTCTAGAATAGCTCATGTCTCGAGGAGGTGAAGTTTAGACTTCCATGCTGTCTTTTGAAAGACAGAGCCTGTGATTGGTGGGAAGAGGTAGGCCATGCTTTGGGAAGCAAGGTTGTCGAGGAAATGACTTGGGAAGACTTTGTTACGAAGTTCATGGATGATTTGGCACCGATGATTGAGGTTCAACAGCTGGTGAAGGAGATCCTGGACCTTTACCAGACTACTGAGAATGTGGCAGAGATCACCGCCATGTTTCGCGAGAGAGCTTTTAAAAATATACATCTTGTTCTTCATCAGGTATATACATTATTCAAATAAATAACACACCACTTACTAATTCTTGGGTTCTTGATACGAGATGTGGCTTCCACATTGGCACTAATATGCAGGGTATAAGAAGAAGTGAGGATGTTGAGCATGGAAGATTGAATCTGATCATGGGGAACAGTCGTGCTTCACCTGTTACCAAGATTGGAACTTATGAACTTATTCTTGATAGCGATGTTAGGTTTGATTTCTTAAATTGTTGTTATTTTTCTGAGATGACCAGTGTCACACCCTCGGCCTAGTGGCAGAAACACCGTGCACACAACTTTCGGGATTGTTGGCTTGTGGAAGAGGCTTTCGTGTTGAGGGTCCTCTGTACTCTATGATTAGTCTTTTACCTCTGTTGGTTGGCGTAGGAATACATGTTGACAGATCTAGTATGCTCAAGAGTCATATTCAAGTGATATTGCTAAATAACATATGATACTAATGGGTCACACTAACAATAATTTGATACAATTACTTATTTATTAAAAAATGATTTTTAACAACTATTGAATAAAACTCTTATAATTAAATTGAGAATTATTTATTTCTAGGAAATAATTAATTTTCATTAGAAAGTAACATAATATATCATATGGTATGCTTTGTTAAATCATGTACAACTTTTTGGACTAGTTGAAAAGCTTTTGTCTTTTACTCAAAAGACAAAGTTTATATTTTATAAACCTTGAGTTTATAAATTTTAAACTAACTTTCCTCCTCTTTATGCAATTTTCGAGATTTGCATAAAAAGAAGAAGTGTATGAATTGTTTAATCATGCTTTAGAAACATGCATGGACACTATTATGACATGGAGAAAAGTTTGTCTAAAGTTGAAGGAACTAATGGTTCATAACTTCACTTTATGCATATAAATAAGAGGTCTTTCACTTGGCTAGTTGCTCACTCTCTTCATTTGAAGCTTGTAGCCAAAAGTTCTTTCCTGTCCCTCATTCTCTCTTGTTTTGTTAAGAACACTTGAAGATTACGTGCATTAATACTCTCTTGAAGTTCATAATTTGGTTATGAACTTCAAGCTTGAGGGTTTAAGAGTTTTGGACTAGCATCTACATCAAGTTGAGTCATTATTGGTGTCTCAAAGGTTCCACATTCTTCATCAACTTCCAACCCTCCCAAGAGGACCCAAAGAACTACAAAGGTTGTTATTTCTTCATCATTCCTTTGGTTGGTGTTTATTCTTTCTATAACTTGTAAGAAGATGCTTGGTGGGTATAAAATGTTTATGTTATTTCAAAATTAAAGTCTTCCGTTGCCATAGTTTTTCTAATTTATGAAACTATTTTTGAACTAAAAACCCAACAATTGGTATCAGATCCACCTTGCAAGTTTAGTTAGATTTTTCGATTTTTTGGAAATCTTACTTTTTGGAGAATATGGATAACTTGTTTTTGTATATTCATACATATTTTCTATGACAACTTTATATTTATTATTTTATATGACAAAAGTTTCATGCATCTTTTGTCATTTAATGTTGTCTTAGAAAAACAAAGGTTGTTTGATGTGTATATTGGTGTGTATGATGTGCATAAACTAGCCAAGGACCAATGTGTTATTATGTTGTTGTGTTGGTTATTTTTGTTATAAAATGGTTATAATAATTTATTTATTCATATGGTATGTAATAATTACATAGATTAACTTTTCTTGGTTATTTTTGTAAAGTAATAGATTTGTTTTTATAATTAACTTATTTGTACAAAAATATAACAAGATATAAAGTTGGAACCATTTTTTGAAGACAAAAGAGCAATTTTCAAGTCTAAAAGGTGTGCAGGTTTTTCAGTGACATTTTCTGAAAAGTGTCACTAATGTTGTTCACAAAGGGTTGTTGGCTTTTAGCGACAATTGCTGAATTTTAGCTTTCAAGAAGTTTTTCCAATCTTTTATAAGCAATGGGTGTTTACTCAAGTGAGAGCTTCAACAACAACATCACAAGAATTTTTTGGTCCCCTTATATGTCCCTTTAGGAATGGACTTGATATTTTTGTGTTGGCTCACAAAAATGTCATTAGTTGGTTATGTTTATGCACATATCTTTTTTATGCATGTTTGTGTTGTTTATTTTATGCATTATTTTGTGTGGCTGATAAAATTAGTTTTTCACATGCTAAATTAATTTTGTACAAAATAAACATCACATGGAGTTTGGGTTTTTTTTCAACTTTGGACATAAGATGTAACAAGTTATTATATTTAAAAATAAAACCCAGTTTTATAAAATTGTTAATAACAACAAATTTTGAAACACTCCATTATAAGTTTTAAAAGAGCGATTTTTGTAACTTATACAAACTCCAAATATATAAGTAATAAAATGAAGTTTTATTAAAAATATAAAAGGTTCAAATGCATTCAAACTTAATACCGGTTATTAAAATTGAATTGTATAAATTATATAAAAGCTAACTTTTATATAGATCCTTTAAAAGTGATTTTCTTTTGAAAATCGATACTATGGTTTATTATATACATGTAATAACCATGATAACATATGTTTTTAAACTAGAATTATAAAACATATAAAGACCCATATTTTACAAACCTCAAATCTATTCATTCCTTTTGAAAAACACTCGCACAACTCTTGTATGCACTAGTGGGATAAAGGATACCTAACCGTTTAGTGTTGTCTTTAGATCGTTGGGGTATCTCCACGATTTCTATAACCAAGTTATAGGCCGAATACATAAGTTTTTCAAATTGGACGATTTGATTAGAAATCATTTGTGATAAAGGATACCTAAGCAAGCGAGTTTCGAGGCATAAATGGGATCAAACATGTCTAATTAAATTTGTTAGTTAGCGATCCCATAAATCTAGGAATTATATAGTAAGATATAATTGATAATCAATACCCTTTTAGTTGGAAACTAAAAGGGTATTTTAATTATTAAAGATTAAAAATTGAAAATACTAAATGAATTTTTTTAAAATTTTGCAGTTAAATAATCCATTCTCATTATCATGAATTTTCATTTTCTTTAATGACTAAATGAAACAGTAACATTCAGTAGATACAACTTTCAATGAATGGGTTCATGTCTTAAGAGACAATCTCATGAGAGATATGAAATTGTATACACATAAGTTTCCTAGTCCTAAACTAATTGCTTTGAGCAATTAAACCTGAACATGATACCTAGTAAAGGCATCACTGTGATGCTTAAGATGTTTCTAACATCAAGCTAGGAATAGTTATTCATAACTTCTAGGAAGTCTTGGATAATTTATATATATATATATATATATATATATATATATATATATATGATATAACATGTCAAAAAATATTCCAATAAATACAGTGAACACCTAGTGTGATCTAAGAGGCCTATGTTTTATGGACTGAACACCTTTAAGCTGAAGAAATCTACTAAAGCCCACATAGATGAATCTTGTTTCTCTTGTGGAGAATCTGGACAATGGAAGAGGATTTACTCCTCTTATTTGGACAGAAAGTTTGGAAGAGAATAGTACTTCTAGTATCTACTAGATAGAACTCATACTTTTCATCTAACACTTAGGTACTTGGTACTTAAATGTTAATCTAATATTTGTAAATGGCTTGCAAATATTCACTGAAGAGTAACTGTCACAACTAGCATTCTAGCTAGGAAATTTTGTACTCTTGTAAACTTCATCTATAGTAAACTCGTAACCCTAATTCATGTTATTCTTGAAGCTCAACCAATGGAAACACATTCAAACCTAGATTCATCAAGTAAAGTTGAAAACCCTAGAAATCCTAGTTTAAGTCCTATATGGACTAGGGTTCTCCTTATTGGGCCTAATTGGCCAATAAGCTTCCATTTTGACTATTTTGGACTTAGAACTCTTAAATGGGCTCTAATTGGACCCACTCTCATGAGACTTAACCTTGTTGGGCCTTATAAGCCTAAAATGCACTAGTTTATCTTTAATGGGCCTTATTGCGCCATAACTAATCCAATTAGCTGTAATGGACTCAAATCCATTCCCTTATACAAAAATTGGGCCGCGAGATACCTTAAGGGCCCAATGGGCCGTAAGTTTTCCTTCTGGGCCTCATGAACTCAAGCCAAGGCAAGAATAGGCCAAAGTGATTCTTTCCTCCTTCCTTAGCCCATTTCGGCCCAAGCAAAACAAAAAACAAATATAAAAGAATGGATAAATGAGGGTTGACAATTGTAGTGCCACCTCACAAATACACATAGGGTATCCATGCACCATTCTCATGTTTCCATGCATGTCAACTCATCTCACTCTCTCCCCTCTCCCCTCTTCTTGTTTCGGCCGAAAACACACAACATACACACATACACACTACATAAAAATCCTCTCCATTTCTCTCTAAGGCCATCTCTTTCCTTCATTCAAAGAATTCTCGAAAATTTGGCTTGGATTCAAGAGTCTTCATCAAGTGTTGTCAATCTTTGGTAAGTCTTTACACATCCAAGCTTCATAAATTCACTCTCTTGTTAGATCATTCCTTTACACAAAGTTTTTGGTGTTTATACTCTTCGAAATCTTCTTGAGTTCGAGATCTACTCAAGGAAGTTGCTTGGACCAAGCTCTTCCATTTCTTTCTTCAAAATCGAACCCACAAACCTAAGGTGAGTTCATATCCCTCTATTTTCGGTTTTCATATGATTTATGGTGGAGAATACAAGAAAAATATGAAGATCTGAGTGTATTTGTATGTTATGTGTGATTTCTTGTGTTTATTTGGTAAATATGTGCTAAAAATGTTATATATTTCAAGATCTATAGGTCAAGAAGGAAAAATATGTGATCTAGGTTATATTTCACTTAACATGTCATGATAAACTACCATACAAGCTTTTTAATAAACAAACTACAACATAAAATTTGTTATTGGACCATTTTTGATAAATAAACAAAAGATGGGGAAAAAGATGTCATTCACAGTTTCTACAAGAATCAAAAGGTCAAAACAGCTAAAATAAGAGTTTTCATAAAATTAGGCTTGTTAAAGGACTAAAAATGTAAATTTTAGCCTAATGGGCTAAAATTTGGGCTTTTCAGCTATTTAGGCCCGAAAATTCGAAAAATCAAATTTAAGGGGCTGAAATGGAAAGTTTTCTCAAAACAGGGGCTATAAACGTATATAAACCTATTTCAAGAGTTAAAATGGCCTTATTTATTAAAAGGGACTAAAAATGCAAAGATTTTGGATTTTGGGTAAAAATTGTAAAAATTGCGAAAGGTGTGGATCTAAATGTAAATCTTTTAACTAAGGGGTTTAAATTGTCCTAAATAAAATTTTGGGCTTAAAACATCATTTAATTAAGTGTTTAGGTCAAAAATGTCAAGAAAAATAGTTCAAGGACCTAATATATCATTTTTCATAAAAAGGGCTAAAAATTGCCAACTTTACCAAAATAAGGAGGCTTAATTGGTCAAACTAATATTTTAGTCAATTATGTTAATAATAAAATAATTGGGTCAAAATATACAAAACTTTATAACTTATGGGTTTTAAATAGAAAAATAACTATTTTTATAAATCTATGAATCGTTATAAAACAAATTGGTGATTATTACGACATATCGATTAAACAACTTCGCAACACTAATACTATACAAACCAAGTAAACGTTTTAATTGTAGGGCTTGAAAGATTCTAATCATGCTTATAGGGCCTTCATTTCGCATTAACGTGACTTTTGGGCACAACATAAATAATACATGTTTTTGGGCCTCTTGTGACCCAATTACATGCTTAAGGGACCCTCAATGGTTTTTGCATGTTGTTGGGCCTCAGTAGCCCATTAGCATTGCTAGTAAGCTCCAAATAAATCTTATGCGAAATGGCCCAGTGCGTCTTTCGTATACTCGATAGCCTTAAATAACATGCGTAATTAGTAAGGCCTAGTAGTCCTCTTCTCCTCATCTGTTAAGGCTTACCTTATCTTCAAGTAAACTAAAATCAGGTCATTAATCAATGTTAATCAAATTCATTTGGATTAAGTGAGTAATAATGGGCAACACCAATTGTGACAACCCGAAATTTCCATTCTATACAAACTATATCACTTCAATAGAAGTTATAGCAGTCACAACTAATTTTCAGACTTTTTCGTGTAAGTTTGAGTAATTTAGGGTTTACACTTCAGGAGATATCAGGAGAGTGGATGCACTAGGGTTTAGTGCAACTCTATTATTCCATCACTCTATTATATTAGAGATCATTTCGGGAATAAAAATATTTTCTACCAAAAATATCTCAGGACTATAAATAGATTTCTGAACCAAATTCATTCATTATTCACATTTCCAACTAGAGAAAAGCCATTTTCTCTCTCATGGATCTTCGGGTTTTTATACCAAAACGTGAGTAACTCTTTCTAGTAGTGTTAGAAAGCTTATTATGTGATTATAACATGATTTAGATGGCTAAATCATTAGATTTAGGAGTTTACTCCCCAAGGTTTTCTTGGGCGGTAAACTCCCTAAACCGAGCCTAGATTGTTCCTTGTGTTATGCTACTGCCTAAGACCCATTTGTATGTGTATTAAGGACACGAAAACAATCAAGAAACACAAACACATGGGAGTTCACGGCCCAAGTGTATCTTAGGCCGTAAACTCCATTAAAATGGACAAAAGGGTGTTTTTAAGACACCTAAAGCCCTAGACCTTTACATGGAATTGTTTCCCACTTAATTGAACGACAAAAACACATCAAAATCACCTCTTGAATATCACAAGTAAGCCTGGGGATATATGGTCAGTCTTGGGAATGGCATAGCCTGATCAACTATGCTGGTCCGAGGAGTGATTAACATATGCCCATGAATGGTTGTGATGTGGCAACAAGTCTAATAACTTACCAACACAACCATAAAGAAATACCATAGGGGTATTTGGTCTTACTGTAATTATCTTAGTCAGTTCGTCTATTTAGCTATTCCTTCTAATCCCTTTTCTCGCGTAGATTAAAATGGTTGGATTTCACCACAGCGATCTGTACTTCCCGAACCAAGGCAATGCTGGTTGGCTAGAGGCAGAACCAGAAGATGATCACCCAATCCCTTTGGATGATCACCATGATGAGGGTTTTTCCGATAGTTCTGACTCGGAGCCAGAAGTCAACAACCTACCCCCAGCTGCTCAAAACCCAAACCTGAACCCCCGTCCTGTGTTTCAAGGACCCACACCCTTGTGGGCCACTAACTTGACTACATGGAGTCATGAACAAGGTCAACCCATTCCCTACAATGGAGACCGAAGTTTTTACAACCTCACTGAAGGAGGTTCTGCTGATAAAGTCCTACCAATCATGGTGCTTAGGATTTCTCGGAACACGATAATGGCTCAGGCGACTATCAATCAAGTATTGGAAGTTGACGCCAACTCTGGTGTTAACACTGTCCACATTCGCCAACTAGAGTCTGCCCATGAAAGGACTCTGGTCCACAATGCTAACCTGCAGAGGGAACTTTCTGAAACTCGAGCTGAAGTTAGGGAACTTCGAGCTCAGCAAGTGAGAGCTGACAGGCGTATGAGGGACATTGAACGTCGACTGTCGGGATCGAGAACTCATGCAAGCAGTTCTCGTCGCCGATAGAATCTCGTCGACTCCTCTTTTGGAAATAACCTAGTTTATGTAAAAATTTGGTCTAATTTCCTGTCTTTATAAATCTTAGACCTTTTAGGTCTTGATCTAGTCTTAATTCTATCAAAAATTTCCATCTTGGTTGATGTAAGGCCTACTTCTAGGCCATTTTTCCCGAACTTGTTACAGCTGTAATTCCAATATTATTGACAGATATCTAATCTTATGGAAATTATTATCCAAATGCTGTCATTTTCAGTTAGTCATTCTATTCATTCTGTTGTTGGACTATGGGGAGTTAGTCCATGAGACACATTCATTAATCATTTATTCTTATCCATGTCGTCATCTTTTAAACGTATTGTTAAAGATGCCGCCACGCAGGAATCCCAGACGTAATCCAAACAACGAAACACCGATACCACCACCTCCACCACCACCTGAACCTCTTCAACCACCTAATCCTTTCGATGCCAACATGTTCCAGGCGGCTTTCACAGCAGCAGTTGCCGCTGCTGTGTCAGCAATCAACGCTCCTGCCCCTAGTGGATCAGGAACAGGTGCACCACCCTCGAACCACGGCGAAAGCCATGGACACCCTCGTGGATGCACCTACAAGGACTTCCCGAACGCTAAACCCCGCAGCTTTAATGGAACTGGGGGTGTTATGGTGTTGAGACAATGGATTGAAAAGATGGAGTCCATCTTTGAAATCTGTGCTTGCCAGGAGGGCAACAAGGTCAAGTTTGCAGCTTGTACCTTCTCTAACAGAGCACTAACATGGTGGAAAATCCATGTTAACTATCTGACGTTGGTGGTGGCGTATTCCTTCAGCTGGGAAAAATTGAAAGACATGCTGATGAAAGAATAATGTCCTCGAGGTGAAGTACAGAAACTCGAGCAAGAGTTCTGGGGTCTTCAAATGGTTGGATCCGACATCACGACCTACACAAATAGGTTCTCTGATCTGGCGAACTTATGCCCTGATATGGTTGCTCTTGAGAGCAAAAAGATAGAGAGATATATCTGGGGACTGTCACCCCAGATCCAGTCAAGTGTGATCGCTTCCAGGCCTATTACCTTCGATAGCGCCAAGGAACTGGCACAATCTCTCATCGATCACTGGGAACCTCAGAACCCAACAATCCCTACACTCGTACCCCAAAAGTCCAACCCTGACAACAACAAGAAAGGGTGGTCTAAGAGGAAAAGGGGGGCTTCGCAAGGATCCTCCAAGAGACAACAACTTGTGGCAATCAATGCTGCCACAGTGACTCCCATTGTCCCTGCGAACCCCTTACCAGCAAAAACTTATGCTGCGTCTCTCCCGAAGTGCAACAAATGCAGCTTCCACCACCGCGGGCCTTGCAGGGAGATGCAATGCATCAACTGCAACAGGAAGGGGCACACAGCCCGTTTCTGCCAAACTCCAACATCTCAGGCCGCCCGGGTTCCTAATGCCAGTATGGGCCAAGCCTACTACGGTTGTGGCGAAGTGGGCCACTACAAGAGGAACTGCCCTAAAGCGGGGATGGTTGGAGGAGTACGAAGAGTTATGGCCCTAGGCCACGAGGAAGCGGTAGCTGATCCCACGATAGTTACTGGTACGTTTCTCCTCGATAACTCATATGCTTGCATACTTAAACCCTGCGCTTTAGATAATCCATTTACGGTAGAAATGGCTAACGGGAAAACGGAGAGTACTGACTGCATATACGTAGGTTGTACCATAACTTTAGATAGCCATACTTTCAAGATAGATCTCATGCCAGTCCCAATTAAATGTTTCGACGTTATCATCGGTATGGATTGGTTGAGTCTTCTTCGCGCTGACATCATGTGCTTTGAAAAAGCAGTTCGTCTTAACCTTCCTAACAATGAAACCTTAATTATCTATGGCGACAAACCTAGTACGAGCCTTCGCATCATTTCGTGCATTCAAGCCCAGAAGTGCTTGCGAAAGGAATATCGTGCATTCCTAGCACACGTCATCGATATCAGTCAAGAACTGAAAGACCTTCAGAACATCCCAGAAATACGCGACTTCCCCAACATATTCCCAGAAGAACTTCCCGGTTTACCACCACAACGCCAAGTTGAGTTCAGAATCGACTTAGTGCCAGGAGCTACCCCAGTAGCCAAATCTCCTTATCGTCTGGCACCGGCCGAGATGCAAGAACTTTCCAGTCAACTTAAGGAACTTCTCAAGAAGGGATTCATTAGACCAAGCTTCTCACCATGGGGAGCACCGGTCTTGTTCGTCAAGAAGAAAGATGGATTGTTTCTCATGTGCATCGACTATAGAGAACTCAACAAACTTACCATTAAAAATCGTTATCCCTTGCCCCGCATTGACGATTTATTTGATCAATTTCAAGGAGCCAACTACTTCTCGAAGATAGATCTGCGATCCGGATATCACCAAATACGAGTGTTAGAGGAGGATTGTCACACCCCGAAAACCGAAGGCGGAAACATTCCCGGGGTTGACTCCACGTTGAGTATCAAATCCAATGTACATAGTAAGTAAAGTGAAACAAACATTACATTACATATTAAAAGTTTTACAATTTGTTTCAAAAGACACAGTTTATACAGTTGTGATACATAGTATAGATATAAACAAAATGAACGAGCTTTGCACGCACACCATCCTGGATCAAGTAAGTCTTCGGGTACCTGTACTATCGTTGACCTGAGAACACAAGCGGTTTAAAAATCAGCATAACGCTGGTGAGTTCATAAGTAGTTTTGTTTTGTGAAAATGTACATGTTTCCTTTCTGTTTCTGAAAATGTAACACACACCAAGAAAATCCCACATTTTCTTAAAAGTTGGATGTTGTTTCACAAAAGTAAAGTATAGTTTGGTTATCCAATTCGTTAAACTATTCTGTTTACGTCCCAGTGTATTCCCAGGAAAGTCCCATACTTTCCTGAATGGTAGTTATTGTAAAAGATGTAATGTTATTCAGTTTGTTACACTTTTCTGGTTATGTATATGTTACCCCGGAATGCCCCATGCTTTCCTGTATGTTGATTTTCGATGTGAAAGATGTATTCTGTTAGAACTGGTTATGTACAAGGTTTCCCAGGAAGGTCCCATACCTTCCTGAATGTTGGTTATCATTGTAAAAGATGTAAAAGATGTAAACCAAAACCTGGTTATCTGTAAAATGTAATAAATGGTTCATTATTACTATAAGTAAATATCTGTTATCCTAATTGCGAGTTCCATAACAATACTAGAGACTGAACCTGTGGCAATAAGTAGTCTACAACCTTATGACTTTCATCACCCTTGAACCATTTCGGTTCGGCTGTAGCTAGCAGCCAGGTGTGGGGTAGTCAGCCCCGTATAGATCTATACACTCAAGTCACACTCTCTAAATCCCAGAGATTCTGGTTACGGGTGTAGTCTTCCACTCGCGTATCTCTGTGGAGTGTTCGCCGAGGACGTGTCTCCAATCATACAGGAATAACAAATTTACTAGTAATAATAAGATGATCCTCCACTCGCGTATCTTTGTGGAGTGTTACCGAGGACAAACAGTGTACAAATTATATGTTCAAATGTTCTAATGTAATGCTTTTAACTGATAATATGTGGAAAACCATTTATAAAATATATATAACATAGCAGCTTATAAAACCCATTTCACAAATAAGTGTTTATGTGATCTGTATGTTCTTCTAATTTATCAGTTGGAAATATCATTATTAAAAGCATATGAATTGTGAAACACACACACACAAAATAAGTTTTGAGTACAAGAACCCTTGTACTTTGCTTGTGTTTCCCCCCTGAAAACAGTGAAAACAATGAAAAAGGGTAGGGGTATGGACTCACCAGACTCAGAATCACAACTGTTTCGGATACTAAGCGTGGATTCGGGGCTTGATTACTCGCGATGTCCCTATGTAAAATGAAATAATGTCCATATATATTTAATTAGGGATACATTCACTAATTAAATAGAACATTACACTCCGACGAGATTAAACACCTCAAAACGAGCGTTTGGGGTGACCCGGGTGACATCTACAGACATGTATTGGCACTGGGGACTTGGGACTTGAGTTTACTCCCCATGAGTAAACATTTAAATGAGTTTACAACCACAAAACACACCCATACATGAGTTTACGGCCGTAAACTCATGTTGGTGTGAATTTGGGTGTTTAATGGCTTGTTTGGACATGGGGATTGTCGAAATGGATTTCTAAATTGCCTTGGAATCGTTTGAAAAGATTTATATAATTTAAAAGGGAGTTTAAGGCTGTAAACTTAGAGTTTACGGCCGTAAATTCACCCATTGTCAAGAAAATTTTGTTTAAGGCACAAGGAGCAATCACATGTGATTCTAACTAATTTTCTAAGGCTTAGTATAAATTTTAGGCTTCATTTAACACATTTTTAGGAGTTTACGGCCTAGAAGCATGTTCTATGGCCGTAAACTCTCCTTTGTTCATGAAAAATTTGTTTTTGATGCTTAAAACAGTCATATGTAATTCTAGAAAATTTTCCAAGCCTTAAGGGTGAATTAGGAGCATTTTTGGCATCACTTTATGAGTTTAAGGCCAAAGGCTATGTGCCTAGGCCGTAAACTCCAATATGTATGACATTTGATGTGTTTAAGGTCTCCAAACCATTTTTAGATGAATCTAGGATTTACCACAAGGCTATTGGTTAAGTTACAAGGCATTTGGACATGTTTAAAGGCTCTTAATCCCCATTTTAGAGGAGTTTACGGCCCAAGAAGGAGCCTTGGCCGTAAACTCTCTTTTGTCCCATATAATTCATGTTTTAGATGTTTCAAGTCCCAATTAATAAGTCTTAAGGTTGTATCTAAGTCCCATATATGATTTGGAAGGGTTAAATGGCTCAAAAACCCTCATTTATATGAGTTTACGGCCTAGGATAGTTCTAGGGCTGTAAACACATAATGATGGTCCTAATTCATAGATTATACTCAAATTTGAAGGCTAAAGAGGTTGTATAACATGCTAGGGAAGTTACCTCAAAGATTTGAAGCCTTAAACTTGAGATTTGAACCTTTAATTCTAGTTTGAGGAGAGAGGTTGGAAATGTTTATGTAAGAAATGGCCAAAAGCTTCAAATGAAAGCTTTGAATCACTTATATAGTGCTCGGGAATTGGACACGACGAAATTCTACCCGATACCGACGTTAAGTGGGGCTTTTGGTCATACCCGACCAAACTGTCGTAACCCGATATGGTCGATTCTAGAATTATTCCGATAGCTATAATGGGGGGTTAAAATGATTTCTAATGGCATTAAGACACCCATTAAGTCATTTTAGATCAATATAAGTTAATGACTTAATAAAATGGTGAAATCGGAAACTAATTTGGAAACGACGTCTGGTTGATCAAATTGGATTACAAGTTGCGTTACAAGAAGTTATATGAAATTTCGGGTTGTTACATTATCCCCCCGTTAGAGGGAATTTCGTCCCGAAATTCAAGACAAGATACAAGACAATTACAAATCATGGATCTAGAAAGAGTTGCGGATATTTCTGTTTCATCGAGTCTTCTCGCTCCCAAGTGAACTCTGGTCCCCGCTTGGCATTCCAGCGAACCTTCACTAACGGGATGCGACTTTGTTTCGTACGTTTGACTTATCGATCCATGATTTTGATCGGTTCCTCCACGAAGTTGAGGTTTTCATCGATCTCGATCTCGTCTAATGGAATCACTAGGGTTTCATCAGATAGGCACTTCTTAAGATTTAAAACATGGAAGACAGGATGGATGTTACTGAGCTCGTGAGGTAAACGAAGTTTATAGGCTACCGGACCAATCCTGGCGAGGATCTCAAAAGGTCCAATGTACCTCGGATTAAGTTTCCCACGCTTACCAAAGCGTACAGTGCCTTTCCAGGGCGAGACCTTCAACAGGACACGGTCTCCAACCTGGAATTCTAGTGGTTTTCGACGGTTATCAGCGTAACTCTTCTGACGATCACGTGAAGCTTTCATTCGTTCTCGTATTTGGACGATCTTCTCGGTGGTTTCATGGATGATTTCAGGACCAGTGATAGCACTGTCGGGGACTCAACTCTTGGCTAGCTATGTATCTCCCACCTCGGCCCAGCACAGAGGGGATCTGCACTTACGACCGTATAGGGATTCGAACGGGGCAGCCCTAATGCTGGTGTGATAACTGTTGTTGTATGAGAATTCGATTAAAGGTAGATATGTGTCCCACGACTTTCCAAAGTCAATGACACATGCCCTAAGCATGTCTTCCAGAGTTTGGATTGTTCTCTCACTCTGTCCATCTGTTTGAGGATGATACGCCGTGCTCATATCTAATTTGGTTCCAAGAGCTTTCTGAAGAGGCTGCCAAAATCGGGAGGTAAACCTGCTATCTCGATCAGAGATAATGGACGCATGTACACCGTGCGGTCGGACTACCTCCTGGATATAAATTCGCACGAGTCTTTCCATTTTGTATGATTCTTTGATCGGAACGAAGTGAGCTGACTTTGTCAAACGATCGACAATCACCCAAATGGTATCGTACCCACTCGAACACTTGGGTAGTTTGGTGATGAAATCCATGGTAATCATCACCCCTTTCCATTCGGGTATCTCGGGTTGCTGGAGCAGACCCAAGGGTTTTTGGTGCTCAACTTTTACCTTGGCGCAAGTCAAACACTTGCCCACAAACGTAGCTATCTCAGCCTTCATGTTTGGCCACCAATATTGTTTCTTGAGATCTAAGTACATCTTGTCAGAACCCGGGTGAACAGAGTATCTGGTTCTGTGTGCTTCCTCCATGACTATCTCTCTGAATCCTCTGAACTTGGGAATCCAGATCCGATCCATGAAACAATGGACTCCGTCACCTCTGATCACAAGTTTCTTTTCCATACCTCTTAAGGCTTCGGTCGGTATGTTCTCGGGTTTGAGGGCTTCTAATTGGGCTTCTCGGATTTGTATGGGTAGGTTGGAATGGATGGTCATCGTTTGGTTCCTCACTTTACGGCCTGCACTCTCCTTTCGGCTAAGGGCATCTGCTACCACATTGGCCTTGCCAGGATGGTAACGGATTTCACACTCATAATCACTGAGTAGTTCTACCCATCGCCTTTGTCTCATGTTCAAGTCTTTCTGATCAAAGATGTGTTGTAGGCTCTTGTGATCAGTGAAGATTGTGCACTTGGTTCCGTAGAGGTAATGTCTCCAAATCTTCAATGCAAAGACTACGGCTACTAGCTCCAAGTCGTGTGTAGTATAGTTGACATCGTGTGCTTTCAACTGTATAGAAGCATAGGCAATTACCTTTCCACTTTGCATAAGCACACAGCCTAAGCCTTGATTAGACGCATCGCAGAAGACAACGAAATCCTCTGTCCCTTCGGGTAGGGACAGAATAGGCGCGCTGCACAAGGCTCTTTTCAGCGTCTGAAATGCGGTTTCTTGTTTATCACCCCAACAAAAGGGTACACCTTTCTGTGTTAGAGTGGTTAAAGGTTTGGCGATTCTAGAAAAGTTTTGGATGAATCTTCGATAATAGCCAGCGAGACCCAAGAATTGCCGGATTTCTGTGGGTGTCTTCGGTGCTGACCAATTCTCTATCGCCTTTATCTTGGAAGGATCTACATGCATACCCTCCTCGCTTACCACATGACCGAGAAAAGTTACCTTCCGAATCCAGAACTCGCACTTGGAAAATTTCGCGTACAACTTCTAGGATCGCAGGGTCTCTAACACTAGCCTCAAGTGTTGTTTATGGTCTTCATCGCTTTGGGAATAGACGAGTATGTCATCGATGAACACAATGAAAAACTTATCCAGATAAGGAGGACACACCCGGTTCATCAGGTCCATGAACACTGCCAGTGCGTTGGTTAGACCAAAGGGCATCACTACGAACTCGTAGTGTCCATATCGAGTCCTGAAAGCTGTTTTGGACACATCACTTTCATGAACTCGTAGCTGATGGTCCCCTGATCGAAGGTCTATCTTGGAGAAGTAACTAGCTCCCTGAAGTTGATCGAAGAGGTCATCTATTCGCGGAAGAGGATATCGATTTTTGACAGTCAACTTGTTCAGTTCGCGATAATCGATGCACATACGAAAGGATCCATCTTTCTTCCTGACAAATAGAATCGGAGCTCACCAGGGCGAGGAACTCGGTCTAATGAATCCTTTACTGAGCAACTCATTGAGTTGACTGGATAACTCCTGCATCTCTGCTGGAGCTAAGCGATACGGAGACTTCGCTACGGGAGTAGCTCCAGGAATTAGGTCAATACGGAACTCGACCTGACGCTCGTGAGGGATTCCTGGAAGCTCTTCGGGAAACACATCAGGAAAGTTACAGACTTCGGGGATGCTCGCGAGGTCTTTAACTTCCTGCTTCTCATTGATTACATGGGCCAAGAATGCAATACACTCCTTTCACAGGAGTTTCTGAACTTTGATGAAGGAAATGATACGAAGGTTGGAACTGAGTTTATCACCATAGATTACTAGAGTTTGACCCGAAGGAAGGTTGAGAGGGATGGCTTTTTCGAAACAAAGGATATCCGCATGATTGGGACTCAACCAATCCATGCCAATGATGACATCAAAGCTCTTTATGGATACCGGCATAAGATCGATAGGAAACGAATGGTCGTTCAGGGTAAGGGTACAACCTACAAACACCTCACTAGCGCTTTCTTTCTCTCCGTTTGCCATCTCGATGGTAAATATTTCGGTTAATGGTTGGGAATTATGTTTTAGGTTATGTTTGAATGCATGACTAATAAAAATCCTCTCAGCACCCGAATCGAAAAGAATATTAGCATACGAGTTGTCGAGAAGGAACGTACCCGAGACAACAGTGGGATCAGCGACTGCTTCCTCCCGTCCCATGACAAGGACCCTTCCAGTGTTGTCAGCTGTAGACTTTTTGGGGCAGTTTCTTTTAAAATGCCCAGCTTCACCACAGTTTTAACATGCTTGACCGACCCCTGTCCCAGAGGATTGATTGGCCGATTGAGCCAGAGCTTTGCAGTATCGGACGGTGTGCCCCTTTTTACCACAATTGGTACAGGAAAGTTCTCGATAGGGGCCAGGGTTGTGGTGATACTTGCACTTATCACAGAGAGGTTGATTACCAACATACCGGCTGGTAGGAGTTGGAGTTGTGGATCCCGCGATAGAAGCAGCAGCAACGGGGGTAGTAGCAGCATGGACTACTACTATTTGCTGTCTTTTGGAGGATCCTTGAGAAGATTGACCCTTCTTCTTCTTCCAGAATTTTCTTTTCTCACCACTGCTTTTAGTCGACTCAGGGGCAGTGGTGGTTTCCTCAACATCATCACTGTGGTCAATTATAGCTTGGGCTAAAGTCTTAGCACTATCATATGTGTCCGGGCGAGCAGCTAAGACATGACCTTTTGTTGGATTTGTTAACCCCCAAATAAACCTCTCGATCTTTTTGCTTTCAGGAGTGACCAAACCAGGACAAAGGAGGGCAAGATCATCAAATCGGGAAGTGTATGCAGCAATGTCGGAACCTTTCATCTTTAGGTTCCAGAGCTCATGCTCTAGCTTCTGCATTTCACCACGGGGACAGTATTCGGCAACGAGGAGTTCTTTCATGGCGTCCCAGCCCACGACATTGGCTACGGGTAAGGTCAAGGATTTGACTCGGCCGTTCCACCAATTCAAGGCTTTATCGAGGAAGGTACAGGCTGCAAATTTAACCTTGTCGGACTCAGCACAGGCACAGATTTCGAAAATGGATTCGATTTTCTCGAACCATCGGGACAAGGAAATGACACCACCAGTGCCATCGAAGGATGAAGGCTTCGCATTCATGAAATCCTTGTAGGAACCCTCCTTTCGGTGATCCTGGTTACTTTCTTGATTCTGATTGCTACCTCCTGAACCACCGGAACCACCGGTGTTTAGTTGGGACATGGCAGCTGCCACCGCGGCGGTAACAGCTGTCTGGAATAACACGGGATCAATTTCAGGAGGAGGTGGTGGTGGAGGGTTGTTGGTCTTTGAGCTGGGTCTCTTTCTGGGAGGCATCTTGATCTAATAAGATCAAGAAAGAGAGGATGATAAGTCCTCTAAATTGAATCGAGAGATATGACAGATACTATTCCAAATAATTGATAAAATAGGAAAGAGTTATTGAAGCAGGTAAACTATCGCTAACAGAATGATCGGGGGTCTATACGTTTACGAGGATTTCTACGAAGAATTGATTTGAGAAATACTCCCATAGTATTTCATGATTCATTACGATACTGTCTCGATGTTTGTGGTATTAGGGTAAGTTTTAGGCATGCGGCATACCACAGTCACTCCCAAGCACATGTTGGTCGTGTCTCGAATAAATATAGTTGGCCAGGCTATATTGATCCTAGACACGACTACATAACTGCCCAGGTTTAACCACAGTACACAACACCCACTTACTTATGTTTTGTTCTACTTATAGTTACGGATCTCGATGATTTGGTATACTTATATACTTTTGAAAATACTTATAGTCTGAAGATACTTTTATTTCAGAGCACTTAGGCCCTTTAGTGTTTATAGTTTTATACCATGTAAGGTTTGGTATACTTTATTCACTATAAACAAGGTCTCTGATACCAATCTGTCACACCCCGAAAACCGAAGGCGGAAACATTCCCGGGGTTGACTCCACGTTGAGTATCAAATCCAATGTACATAGTAAGTAAAGTGAAACAAACATTACATTACATATTAAAAGTTTACAGTTTGTTTCAAAAGACACAGTTTATACAGTTGTGATACATAGTATAGATATAAACAAAACGAACGAGCTTTGCACGCACACCATCCTGGATCAAGTAAGTGTTCGGGTACCTGTACTATCGTTGACCTGAGAACACAAGCGGTTTAAAAATCAGCATAACGCTGGTGAGTTCATAAGTAGTTTTGTTTTGTGAAAATGTACATGTTTCCTTTCTGTTTCTGAAAATGTAACACACACCAAGAAAATCCCACATTTTCTTAAAAGTTGGTTGTTGTTTCACAAAAGTAAAGTATAGTTTGGTTATCCAATTCGTTATACTATTCTGTTTACGACCAGTGTATTCCCAGGAAAGTCCCATACTTTCCTGAATGTTAGTTATTGTAAAAGATGTAATGTTATTCAGTTTGTTACACTTTTTTGGTTATGTATATGTTACCCCGGAATGCCCCATGCTTTCCTGTATGTTGATTTTCGATGTGAAAGATGTATTCTGTTAGAACTGGTTATGTACAAGGTTTCCCAGGAAGGTCCCATACCTTCTTGAATGTTGGTTATCATTGTAAAAGATGTAAAAGATGTAAACCAAAACCTGGTTATCTGTAAAATGTAATAAATGGTTCATTATTACTATAAGTAAATCTCTGTTATCCTAATTGCGAGTTCCATAACAATACTAGAGACTGAACCTGTGGCAATAAGTAGTCTACAACCTTATGACTTTCGTCACCCTTGAACCATTTCGGTTCGGCTGTAGCTAGCAGCCAGGTGTGGGGTAGTCAGCCCCGTATAGATCTATACACTCAAGTCACACTCTCTAAATCCCAGAGATTCTGGTTACGGGTGTAGTCTTCCACTCGCGTATCTCTGTTGAGTGTTCGCCGAGGACGTGTCTCCAATTATACAGGAATAACAAATTTACTAGTAATAATAAGATGATCCTCCACTCGCGTATCTCTGTGGAGTGTTACCGAGGACAAACAGTGTACAAATTATATGTTCAAATGTTCTAATGTAATGCTTTTAACTGATAATATGTGGAAAACCATTTGTGAAATATATATAACATAGCAGCTTATAAAACCCATTTCACAAATAAGTGTTTATGTGATTTGTATGTTCTTCTAATTTATCAGTTGCGTATATCATTATTAAAAGCATATGAATTGTGAAACACACACAGACAAAATAAGTTTTGAGTACAAGAACCCTTGTACTTTGCTTGTGTTCCCCCCTGAAAACAGTGAAAACAGTGAAAAAGGGTAGGGGTATGGACTCACCAGACCCAGAATCGCAACTTTTTCGGATACTAAGCGTGGGTTCGGGGCTTGATTACTCGCGATGTCCCTATGTAAAATGAGATAATCTCCATATATATTTAATTAGGTATACATTCACTAATTAAATAGAACATTACACTCCGACGAGATTAAACACCTCAAAACGAGCATTCGGAGTGACCCGGGTGACATCTACGGACATGTATTGGCACTAGGGACTTGGGACTTGAGTTTACTCCCCAAGAGTAAACATTTAAATGAGTTTACATCCACAAAACACACCCATACATGAGTTTACGTCCGTAAACTCATGTTGGTGTGAATTTGGGTGTTTAATGGCTTGTTTGGACATGGGGATTATTGGAATGGATTTCTAAATTGCCTTGGAATGGTTTGAAAAGATTTATATCATTTAAAAGGGAGTTTAAGGCTGTAAACTTAGAGTTTACGGCCGTAAACTCACCCATTGTCAAGAAAAATTTGTTTAAGGCACAAGGAGCAATCACATGTGATTCTAACTAATTTTCTAAGGCTTAGTATAAATTTTAGGCTTCATTTAACACATTTTTAGGAGTTTACGGCCTAAAAGCATGTTCTATGGCCGTAAACTCTCCTTTTTCATGAAAAATTTGTTTTTGATGCTTAAAACAGTCATATGTAATTCTAGAAAATTTTCCAAGCCTTAAGGGTGAATTAGGAGCATTTTTGGCATCACTTTATAAGTTTACGGCCAAAGGCTATGTGCCTAGGCCGTAAACTCCAATATGTATGACATTTGATGTGTTTTACAAGGCATTTGGACATGTTTAAAGGCTCTTAATCCCCATTTTAGAGTAGTTTATGGCCCAAGAAGGAGCCTTGGCCGTAAACTCTCTTTTGTCCCATATAATTCATGTTTTAGTTGTTTCAAGTCCCAATTAATAAGTCTTAAGGTTGTATCTAAGTCCCATATATGATTTGGAAGGGTTAAATGGCTCAAAAACCCTCATTTATATGAGTTTACGGCCTAGGATAGTTCTAGGGCCGTAAACACATAATGATGGTCCTAATTCATAGATTATACTCAAATTTGAAGGCTAAAGAGGTTGTATAACATGCTAGGGAAGTTACCTCAAAGATTTGAAGCCTTAAACTTGAGATTTGAACCTTTAATTCTAGTTTGAGGAGAGAGGTTGGAAATGTTTATGTAAGAAATGGCCAAAAGCTTCAAATGAAAGCTTTGAATCACTTATATAGTGCTCGGGAATTGGACACGACGAAATTCTACCCGATACCGACATTAAGTAGGGCTTTTGGTCATACCCAACCAAACTGTCGTAACCCGATATGGTCGATTCTAGAATTATTCCGATAGCTATAATGGGGGGTTAAAATGATTTCTAATGGCATTAAGACACCCATTAAGTCATTTTAGATCAATATAAGTTAATGACTTAATAAAATGGTGAAATCGGAAACGAATTTGGAAACGACGTCTGGTTGATCAAATTGGATTACAAGTTGCGTTACAAGAAGTTTTACGAAATTTCGGGTTGTTACAAGGATGTTCCCAAGACAGCCTTCCTAACTCGCTATGGGCACTACGAGTTTGTAGTGATGTCGCTCGGATTAACTAACGTGCCCGCAGTATTCATGGATCTAATGAATAGGGTGTGTCGTCCGTACTTGGATCAGTTCGTCATCGTCTTCATTGATGACATACTCATCTACTCTCGAAGTAAGGAGGAACATAGTCAACATCCCCGTAAAATCTTGGAAACTTTGCGATCGGAGAAGCTCTACGCGAAGTTCTCAAAGTGTGAATTTTGGATTCGGCGAGTCAAATTTTTGGGCCATGTTGTTAGCGAAGAGGGAATACACGTGGACCCTTCCAAGATCAAAGCCATTGAGAACTGGTTAACACCGAAGACACCTACCGAAATTCGTCAATTTCTAGGTCTAACTGGCTACTATCGCAGGTTCATTCAGAACTTCTCCAGCATTGCGAAACCTCTCACAACCCTGACCCAGAAAGGCGTGGCCTTTGACTGGGAAGAGAAACAAGAAAGAGCGTTCCAAACGCTCAAGCGAGCCTTGTGCACCGCACCAATACTGTCCCTCCCCGAAGGGATAGAAGACTTCATGGTCTATTGCGACGCATCAAACCAAGGGCTCGGATGTGTTCTGATGCAGCGAGGTAAAGTCATAGCCTATGCCTCGAGACAGCTGAAGACACATGAGGTTAACTACACAACCCACGATCTTGAACTAGGAGCAGTTGTGTTTGCTCTGAAGATCTGGTGACATTACCTATATGGTACAAAAAGCACGATCTTTATAGACCATAAGAGTCTGCAACACATTTTCGACCAGAAGGAGCTCAACATGAGGCAACGACGGTGGGTCGAGCTACTCAGTGATTACGAATGCGAAATTCGTTATCATCCGGGTAAAGCCAATGTAGTAGCCGACGCCCTAAGTCGGAAAGAATATACTGGTCGTAGAGTCAAATCTTTAACTCTAACTATCCATTCACACTTGTCCATGCAAATAAATGAGGCTCAGCTCGACGCTTTGAAACCTGACAACGTGGCTGGTGAATCCCTTTGAGGGATGGATAAGAACTTGGAAGTCAAGGGTGGCGGAGCCTTGTACCTCATGGATCGAATCTGGACACCGAAACACGGTGGCTTTAGAGACTTGGTCATGACCGAAGCTCACAAAACTCGTTATTCCGTCCACCCGGGTTCACATAAGATGTATCTGGATCTTAGAAAGTTATATTGGTGGCCTAACATGAAAACAGATATTGCTACCTTCGTGAGTAAATGCCTTACTTGCGCAAAGGTCAAGGTCGAATACCAGAAACCCTCCGGTCTCCTACAGCAACCGTAGATACCATAATGGAAGTGGGAGCGGATCACTATGGATTTCATAACCAAATTGCCCAAGACGACGGGTGGACTTGATTTCATATGGGTCATCATCGATAGATTGACCAAGTCTGCACACTTCCTACCAATCAAAGAAACAGACAAGATGGCGAAACTTACCCGAACTTACATTAGGGAGATTGTAAGGCTGCACGGTGTTCCTTTATCTATCATCTCAGACAGAGATAGTAGATTCACTTCGAGGTTCTGGGGTCTTTTGGAACCCTAAACACAAGTGCCTTGTCCCATATTAGCTTAGATGCAATCCTTAGGGCCTAAAACACTTATATAAAGTGTTTATTGTGTCTATGATGTATTAACATTATCAATTAGTGATTTAAGACTAATTGAACGCATATATGTGTGATTATATGTTCATTAGGATCGTAGTGTGTGTACAAGTCCTCGCATGACACCTAGCAATCCTATACCATTCAGTTCATTCCAATCACCAACTACAGGTGAGTTCATACCCCTAATCAATGTTTTAAATGATTTTAAATGCTTTAATGGGGGGGGGGGAATACATGTAGAAAACAACATGTTATTAAATCATTTATATGTGTTTTATAAATGTGTTTTCATTCAACAGAATTTCACATACTACAAAATGTGATGCATGAAATGGTTTTTATCATTAAAAATACTTTGTTATCAAATGTATTGATTTTGACATGTTTATCAAAATGACATCAAGTCACCATTATGTTGTTCAAACCCTTGGATGTCTTACAAAACCATTTTACATTCTTGAACTAAACTATGCATATACACTTATTTTCTTATATATGTATCGATGTTATAGTTTACATCTTTCACTTAGTTTTCCACACTCTTGAGTAGTAAGAGTGTATAAATCTACTTGATCAACCAATTACATTTCAGTAAATTATCATAGGGATAATTTGAAGTTATCAAACATTATTCCTATTACAAGGAATCACACAAGAGTCAGTTCATTCATGAGTCTATACCAGTACATTACCTGATACATGAGTACATTTACATATGATTACATGATACATGAGTACGTTTACATATGCTTACCTGATACATGAACACACTGACATGAATACCATACATGAACACTGTTACATAGGTGCATTATCCTGTATTCAATTACCTGGATACTTGTACTTAGAACTACGAGGATGATTTATTAGTACTTTCTGTGTAAATTATCTTTCCTATCCTGGTTCAATGGGATATCTCTGCGGGACTTACCATTCCAAACCCCACTGATTAGCACCAGTGGTCGATGACCATCTACGGAGGTCTAAGGTTACTACATATACTAGGTAGATCGATAACCGGGGCTAACCCCTCCACCCACCTGCTGCTGCTACAGAGGACAAGTGGACAATCTTCGATTGTTCATAAGGTTATACTTTTCGCTTATTGCGATGTTGTGTTACTCCTAGTACCCAGCGAAAACACTTACATTATTACTTCTCTGGACAACTTTGGATGTTCATTAGATTGCATTTTTCGCTTAACGCGATGTTGTGTTAGTCCTAGTACCCAGCGACAACACTTACAGTAGTACATTTTCCTGTTTACTTTATTTTGTGATACTTTCACATAAACGACGAGTTAGACTAACTACTTTAGTACTAAACAATTAAAGGAAAAACTATCATTTTACTTACAAAACATTCGGGTCTTGGTAGAAGACTACATCTCAAACTGATAGAAAATAAGGGATTTTCTACGGCTTTTCATACTTACATCAACATTTTCATTTAAAGGTTTGCATGACTTTTAAAACAGCTTTTAGTAAGCAAGACAATGACACTTAAATACTTATGAATTCACCAGCTTTAAAGCTGATACTCTCTTTCAAAATAACTTGTATTCTCAGGTCAACAGTAGACAGGTATGATGGCCAGGTTTTGAGAAGACGGAGCAGACAAGTCTCGTCTTTTCTTTTGATTGTATATTTTTGGTGTCTTACTACAATGAAAGAACACACATGTATTAAAACTTTACTTATAATGCAATGGATGATGTTGTTGCTTGTTTATTATATTACACTGTTGTGATACTGTACATGACGTCCTCCACCCCTGAATGTTTCCGCCGTTCGTGGTTTTGGGGTGTGACACCAATAAGTGTCGGTCGTAGTCTGCAGTTGTAATCAAAGTCTCCTGGAGGGAGAGCGAGAGTTTGTGTATAGTGTTGGATTAGTGTCTAAGCCCGTAACTATATTTGGTATGTACTTGTCCCGGTTGTGCATGGTCCTTTTGGGTTGCCTTCACCGAAGCAACTTGACAAGGTAATTTGATGAGAGAGAGAGGATGGTTTATTAATATATTATAAGAATAATATATTAAAGGAGAAATCGTATTTATTTAGTTAGTATTAGTCATAAATTAATTAGGAATTAATTTGGTGACTAAAAGAGACTAATTGAATAAAGAGGCATAAACTGTCAAATGTGTGATGGTTAGGTTTTGGGCTGGGAAACCTAATGGACTAGGGGGAACGAAATTATGATGAAGGATCATCATATTTTCATCCAAGGCCTCATTCGAGAAGGTTCATTGGGATGCTTGGTGACTAAGCTGTCCATTATGGTTTAGACTGAAACCCTAGTAGCCTAATGTATAAATAAGACCCCTAAGCTTTGATTTTCGGCCACTTGCTTTCCAAGAGAAACTCTAGGCCGATTTTAAGCATCCTCTCTTCTTTCTCAAAGTTGCCTTCTTGCTTGTGGTATTTGTAAGCCATTAGAGGAGTTACACTTGTGACTCTAGGCTCAAGAACAAGAAGATCAAAAGGATTTCAAGCCAATTGAAAGAGGTAATCACTTAGATCTGTTCTTAGAGTGTTTATTTCGAATTACACATGTTAGATTAGGGTTTGCAAATCTGGATTCATTGCATGTTCAATAGAGAAACCTAGATCCAAGTATTAGGGTTTTTATGAGCACATAGGATTGTTCTTATGCATAATTCCCATCAGTGGTATCAAAGCTTGATTGGTTTCAAATGTATTTGATGTTATCATATTCGTTCATTGCTTGAATTGGAAATTGTTTTTTGAAAAATCAAAAACTCACGACGTGACTCTCTGTTATTCACGACGTGAGTCTAGTCTGTGAGACAGACTCGACCAATACAGTTTGCTACTCGACGAGTCTATGGATAAGATGGCTCAAAATTCGGATTTTTGGCTATTTTTGTGTTTGGATAATTACCAAAATTGTTTTTGAATTATAAGATCCGAATTTTATATATTTGCTACGATTATCTTTACCAAATTAAAAGATAATTACCATTTGTTTAAATAATAAATTAGTTATGTGATAATTTTTGATTATTTAATTCACTTGATGAATTATCTTGTAAATAAAATGGATTAGGGAAAATTTAGATAATTATTAAATTAATTGTTTAATTCAAAATTATCTTATAAACTATTCTGATGTATAAACTATTTTAAAATTCAACCCTATACTATTATATTATTATAAGATTAATTAATATATATGTATAAGAATAAGCTAGTCTTCTCGCTAGTAGGCCTCCTTCACGAAGCCAGTCTATAACGTGGGTATAAGGTTGCTGCCTATAAAATGGCGCTTAATGGGTGTACACTCACACCCACCGCTTGATTGACTGGTGGAGGGTCGTTAGCCGAACAGATAGGATAGGGCACTTAATTCCTCATTATAAGTATAATGAATTTACAAAGTAACTATAATGTTTTTACAAATTCGCAATCTTAGTTACTTTAGAGTAAAATGTGAAAATGATGCTATTCCATGGAATTACACTTTGCACCTTCGTCAATTGTTAATGGAACGTGCGTGGTTAACCGGCACATTAATTTGGGATTGACATTGGTGGCGAAGGGTGGCTCGATGTTTGTCATAGATCAATGGAGCGTGTGTGGTTTATCGGCACATTGATTAGGTGATAGAGACATTGGGTGCACCATTTTGATTCGCATGGTTATTCACGACTAGTTTGCGATCCTCGGTATCCCAGTCGCAAATTTGAAGTGCATATCGAGATTTAAACATGCCATTGAAAAGTTCAATGTATCTCAAATATCTAGGAGTTTTCAAATACATTTAAAAACTTAATTTCATTTCATTTTTCATGGTGGAAATTAGTGAATCATCATTCACTTACCTTCAAATTATTTACTTTTAGAATACGGCATCCCTTTCTGAGTTGTAAATAATGTTGTTGGATCCTAGCCCGAATTTCTCATTTGGGTGTTTAATTGGGGATTCTTTCTAATCAAACTTGTCCTTTCTATTTTCAGATGTCGAACGCCATCAACAACACTCCTGCAGCTACTGGTGGATTCTCACTCATGAATTTTGTGGGAAAGTGATCTTTAATGGCAACAACTTCAACGAGTGGATCCGAAATATCTGAATGATCACTCGATACGAGGACAAAGAGTATGTCCTCGATGAGAAGCTTGAAAAGATCAATCAAGAAATAGCCACTGCTGAAGAAATCACTGCCTTTGAGGCTCATGAACGTGATGCAACAAAGGTTCAGTGCATCATGCTCGCGACTATGAACGCAGAACTCCGGAAGTCTTATGAGGACATGTATCCATTCGAGATGCATCAGGATTTAATGGATAGGTATCACCAAAGCGCGAGGCAAGAGCGCTATGAGATCATCACTAACATGATCACCGCTAAGATGGGGAGCGGAGAATCCTTGACCTCGCATCTGCAGAAGATGCAGAGGTATGTCGATCGTCTTCTAATGTTGAATGTTAACTTTGATGAGGATTTGGCTATCAACATCATTCTCCATTAATTGCCTCCATGCTACAGCCAGTTCAGAATGACCTACCACATGAATAAAGAGGAGGTCACCTTGAGCAAGATTCAAGGGTTGTTGAGAACTGCTGAGTGCAACCTAAAGTATAAATCTATTACATCAACTCCTACTGATTCGGCCCCTGTGTTGGCTATAGGGCAAGGAAGAGGTATGAAGAGGAAGGAACCGTCTAAGAGCCACCAAAAGGGAAAGTCCCAAGATGGTTCCTCCTCTAGCGGAACCAAAGAAGGTCCTGCTAAGCCCTCCTCCGACCCTAAACAAGCAAAGTGTTTTTATTGCCACGAGAAGGGCCACTGGAAACGAAGTTGCCCCAAATATCTGCAGGATATTAGAGATGGGAAGATAAAGCCCACCTATGTAGGTATGTATTCTATTAAATCTAACAACTCATCACTTGCTACTTTATGGGTTCTTGATACAGGATGTGGCTTCCACATTTGTTCTGATTTGCAAGGCCTAAGTAGAAGTAGAGAGGTGGAACATGGGAAGATAAACATGATAATGGGAAACAGAAGATCGTCGCCTGTAACCAAAGTCGGAGTTTATTCTTTAGTGTTGAGTAATGGGTTAGGATTAGATTTAAACAATTGTTGCTATTCGCCAGATATGGCAAGAAACATCATATCTTTTCATGGATTATATAGACAAGGTTTCAGATCTTTTCATGGATTATATAGACAAGGTTTCAGATATTCATTTGATAATAGTAATGGTTCTATTAACGTTTATTTGAATGGTGTTTTTTATTTCATTGCATTTCCTTGTAAAGGAATATATGAATCTGTGTTGGTTGTAGACAATTTAGGAAATGATGTGTTGAATGTTGATTTGTCTAATGGTTTAGACAAAGCATGCTTGTGGCATTGTCGCCTTGGCCACGTGAACAAGAAACGCATAGCCCAACTCCAATAGGATGGAGTGTTAGAGTCATTCGACCTTAGGGACGATGACGTGTGTGAATCTTGTTTTCTTCGGAAGATAACCACGTCACCCTTTACTGGCTCTTGTGAAAGGGGTGAGGGTCTATTGGATCACATACACACCGATGTGTGTGGGCCCTTTAGCTCCACCACGAGGGATGCTTGTCGCTTCTACGTGACTTTTACAGATGATTATAGCTGATATGGATATATCCACTTAATCAAGCAAAAGTCAGAAACCTTTGAAAGGTTTAAAGAGTTTAAGAATGAAGTGGAGAATCAGCTGGGCAGGAAGATCAAGATGCTTCATTCAGACTAAGGAGGAGAGTATCAAGTCTTGAATTTAACGACCATGTAAAAGAATGCAGAATCGTTTCGAAATTAACGCCTCTGAGAACCCCGCAATTAAATGGTGTGGCTGAGAGACATAATCGGACCTTGTTGGACATGGTTCGTTATATGATGAGTCAGGCTTCATTACCAATAGCTTTCTGGGGGTACGCCTCAGAGACGGCCGCCCATATCCTTAATTTAGTTTACAACAAGAAAGTTGTTAAAACACCTCACGAGATGTGGACAGGGAAAGCTCCGTCGTTGGCACACATCAAGGTTTAGGGTTGCGAGGCTTTTGTAAGATGAGAGACTCACGACAAGCTCGAACCTCGTAGTGAGAAGTGTTATTTCATCGGCTATCCACAGAAGTCTTTTGGCTATCTCTTCTACAGACCGAGTGACAATGTTATCTTCGTTGCGAGGAGAGGGGTTTTCCAAGAAAGAAAACTCATAAGCCAAGAGGACAGTGGGAGGCAAATTGATCTCGAAGATATTCAAGAACAAAGAGATGAAGGAACTTCTAATACTGGCACTCAACCTGAGGAGGAAACTCCTGTTGAACCTGTTGATGAATCCTTACCTCTTCGACGTTCCACTAGGGCTAGTGTTCCACCCCAGTTGTATGGATTCCATATTACTACTGAAGCGGATACATTTATTAGTGATAGTACACTAGTAAATTTGGACGAACCTAGCAGCTACAAGGAATCCATGGCAGACCTAGAGTCTGCTAAATAGAAGGAGGCAATGGACAGCGAGATTCAGTCCATGTACGACAACCAAGTTTGGAATTTGGTTTATAATGTGTCGGGTCGTAAAACAGTCGGGTGCAAATGGACCTTCAAGAAGAAGACAAACATGGATGGGAATGTGCACACTTATAAAGCGCGATTGGTTGCGAAGGGCTTTACTTAAACTCCTGGAGTTGACTATGATGAGACCTTCTCACCAGTTGTGAAGATAAAGTCTATAAGGGTGATGCTCGCAACTGCTACGTTTCATGATTATGAAATATGGCAGATGGACGTGAAAACCGCTTTTCTTAATGGAAAGTTGGCTGAGGGTGTTTACATGAATCAGCCAGAGGGTATTGTCGATGCGAAGCATCTGAATAAAGTGTGTAAGCTTGAGAAATCTATTTATGGTTTAAAGCAAGCGTCTCACAGATGGAATCTTTGTTTTGACGAAAAATTCAAAGAGTTTAGTTTTCTGCGAAGCGAAGATGAGTCATGTGTGTATGTCAAGGTCAGTGGGAGTATAGTAAGCTTCCTCGTATTGTATGTCGATGACATACTGCTGATAGGAAACGACGTCCCGACCTTGCAAGAGGTTAAGTCCTGCCTTGGGAAGTGTATCGCTATGAAGGACCTCAGAGAGGCTGCATATATTCTGGGAATAAGGATAGTAAGAAACATAGAAAAGAAACTGATAGGACTTAGTCAGGATACATACTTGGATAAGGTACTAAAGCATTTTAGTATGGAAAATTCCAAGAAAGGGTAGTTACCAATCCAATGCAATACCAAGCTGAGTAAGACTCAGAGTCCGAGTACAGAGACAGAGATAGCTGATATGAGCCGAGTACCTTACGCTTCCGTAGTAGGCTCTATCTTGTACTCTATGACTTGTACTCGCCCTGATGTGGCCTTCACTTTAAGCATGGTCGGCAGATATCAAGGGAACCCTGGTAGAGCGCATTAGATTGTTGTCAAGAATATTCTTATGTACCTTCGGAGGACCAAGGAATGGTTTCTAGTCCTCGGTGGGAGTGATGACTTGAGGGTACGAGGGTAGAGTGACGCTAGTTTCCAGACGGATCGGGATAATTACCGTTCGCATTCAGGTTGGGTCTTTACCCTTAATGAAGGAGCAGTGACTTGGAAAAGTTCCAAGCTGGAGACTGTGGCTGATTCAACGTGTGAATCAGAGTACATTGTAGCAAGTGAAGCGTCGAAAGGGGCAATATGGTTGAAGAACTTCATTGAAGACCTTGGAGTTGTGCCATCCATAAAGGAGCCCATGGAGATTTTCTGTGATAATGAAGGATCGGTTGCCCTAACCAAGGAACCAAGGTTCCACGACAGATCCAGACATATCGACAGAAAATACCATTTCATCAGACATCGAGTAGAAGAGGGACTCCTTGTAGTGAAGAGGGTATTGTCAGAAGATAACCTAGCAGATCCCCTTACGAAGGGACTGGGCAGGGTTAAGCACTTACAGCACGCTAGGAGCATTTGGCTGAAAGACGATATAAGTTTAGATTAGATAGGAAACATGTAATGGATAAATTTGTACTTGACATTTGATGAATAAATAAAGGTGTGTTATTTATAAGTAAAGATACTATCTTTTGTTGATTTATATCTATTGTTTCAATTTTGCATGTTTTGACTTCCTGGATAATAAGATTATTCAAACAGTCCACAGTCGCTCATATGTTGGAAGTAGATATGAAAGAAAACTGTCATGAATTTGTTTGTAGATTGTCTAAAAGGTTTTAGACATGGAAAAGGTTTGCTGCAAAGTTCATGAGTGCTTATGAATTGTGATTTGAGCATTGGAATAAACCCGTGCTTGCTTGTATCACTTCATGGAATTTATCACGAATGATCGCAAGACGATAATATCATATAGTCTTTAAACCTAGAGATATGGTTATTATTTATTGGTTAGTTATGAATTGACAATGTGTAACGCATCAGTAACTTGATGTTATAAAACACATTGTTGTGTATGATTTAGCCAGTGAGTAATAAATGCATATAAGTCGAAGTTTATCTGTTCCTTTTATTCTAAGAGGATAAAAGCGATGTTTGGCCACTTGATGATTTGGTTTGACTTATATATCGGGCCTGGTCAGGACAAAGTTGATGCGTTCAACTATGTTCTACGTCAAACAAATCAGAGATCGAGGAACAATATGTTGAACAATAAGTATGACTATGTTCCATGTGATTGTTAGCATGATATCTAGAACAAAGGATTAGATGATCCCTTATCTAAAGGACAAGATTTTGATCAGAGTTGACAGCAGCGTATAAGAGTTACAATTGCTAAACCAGATTCTGAAGTCATGTGTGAGATATAGCTACTAGACTTATCCAAGTGGGAGACTGTTGGATTACTGTCTAAGCTCGTAACTATATTTGGTATGTACTTGACCCGATTGTGCATGGTCCTTTTGGGTTGCCTTTAGCGAAGCAACTTGACAAGGTAATTTGATGAAAGAGAGAGAGAGAGAGAGGATAAAATGGTTTATTAATATATTATAAGAATAATATATTAAAGGAGAAGTCATATTTATTTAGTTAGTATTAGTCATAAATTAATTAGGAATTAATTTGGTGACTAAAAGAGACTAATTGAATAAAGGGGCATAAACTATCAAATGTATGATAGTTGGGTTTTGGGCTGGGAAACCTAATGGACTAAGGGGGAACGAAATTATGATGAAGGATCCTCATATTTTCGTCCAAGGCCTCATTCCAGAAGGTTCCTAGGGCTGCTTGGTCACTAAGCTGTCCATTAGGGTTTAGACTGAAACCCTAGCAGCCTACATTATAAATAAGACCCCTAAGCTTTGATTTTCGGCCACATGCTTTTCAAGAGAAACCCTAGGCCGATTTTAAGCATCCTCTCTTCTTTCTCAAAGTTGCCTTCTTGCTTGTGGTGTTTGTAAGCCATTAGAGGAGTTACACTTGTGACTCTAGGCTTAAGAACAAGAAGATCAAAAGGATTTCAAGCCAATTGAAAGAGGTAATCACTTAGATCTGTTCTTATAGTGTTTATTTCGAATTATACATGATAGATTAGGGTTTGAAAATTTTGGATTCATTGCAAGTTCAATGGAGAAACCTAGATCCAAGTATTAGGGTTTGTATGAGCACCTAGGATTGTTCTTATGCATAATTCCCATCATATAGATCTATACGGGGGTAACTCCCCCACGCCTAAGCTGTTTGCTACAGTTAGACTCGGCCAGTCTAGGGCGACAAAATCTAAAGATCAATTCTGGTGTTCATTAGAATGCCAAGACAGACGAACTAGTCATTATCATGCATGGTTATAACGACTCACATAGAGATCCAATTCCATCTAAGTAATCATGGGAAATCATATTCATTCGCTATGACGATACAATAATACAAAACAATCATAATATTTTATCGGAAAACATCGGGTTTTTCGGGGAAACCAATCATGTTCACCTGTACTTTTAATAACTATAATGCAAAACTTCTCATTTACACGTTTTGAAATCATTCACGCATATACTTACAGGATCATCACAACATTTTCATGAAAAGTCTTATTTATTAAAAAAAATATCGGATTTCTGGGTTTTATGAACGACATAAACTATTTTACATTAAACATACTTATGAACTCACCAACATTATATATGTTGACCGTTTTCAAAATAACTTGTATTCTAAGTAAATCGTTAGAACGAGGAAGCATTCTAGTGTGTTGAAAGTTTCTTTCATAGTTGCTAATCATCAAAAACTTTATATTTTTGGATCATGTAATGTAAACCATTTACTTGATGTAAACAATGCTAGTTGTATTATGTAATATTTGGTGATGAATGTGTTATGTTTCATATATACTCATTGTGGTGATATTTCAATTTAAGTCACGCGAGCCCTCGGACATTTCCGCCGTCTGGTTCGGGGGTGTGACAGGTTGGTATCAGAGCTCTGTTTATAGTGAATTGGCATATCTAACCACACATTGATATGCAACTATAAACCCAAAGAGGGACTAAATAACTCTGAACAAAACAAACAAAAGATAATGATAAACCCTCTTACTTGTGTGACTTAGGAAAATGAACATAATACCAAATTAAATAAGATGATCCTGACATCTCGGGTAAGCATGGACTGTTCACAGTTGTATTAAGGGGCGAATGTAGCCTGATCAACTACAGTTCCTCCATAATACAACTATCAGATGCCCTAGAGTGACCGCGATGGTCGGTAAACCTAAAACATATCCTTTTGATTTCCACGAAGAGAGCATCAACACAACTTAAATAACAACTAAAATATCTTAGGAGTGATAGTAGTTTATACACCCAATGCACACACTTCTCACACCTACACCTCCCACGAAGTCAATATGGCGAGAATACAAGAAGATGACCCTTACAATCAAGCTCTTGTAGTCTATGGGGAGATTGAGGTTGGTCTAGATGACAATCCTAAAGAAAACCCTGAAGTAGGCCTTGAAATGGGTCAAAAGGTGGGACCCGGAGTGGGACCGAAAGATTACGTGGTAACTGATTACGAATATGATGATTCTGACCACGAGTCAGATGAAGGAAAGGACGTTCAAGAGACACCTAGTAAACCCCACCCATCGGAACCCCTATCAGGCCCACACACGATTCAGGAAAGTGATACAGACTACATACACTCTCTTGAGAAAGAAATAGCGAATCTCAAGCGTCAACTCTTTGCGACGGAAGCTAGAGCCGTTCGAGACGAGCAAAGGGAAGAAGTAATCACCGAGGAGGTGAACAAACTAGCTGAAATCTTGATACGCCAACTTGACGACTGAGTGTCATCGTCATCATAACTGCTAAGACTAGAATATTTCCTTCCACATAAATAACGAGCAAACCCGTGAAGCACCAGTCTTGCAAATTGGAGTTTACTACATTCCAAGTTGCTGTCACCACTGCCGTAACTGCTGTTATGGCACAACTCAATGCAAACAACACCAAAAGAGGAGGAAATAGTGTCGACAACACCAGTCGAAGTAACGACCACGGAAACCAACGAGTGATCACATATCAAGGCACTCCAAACCCCAAGATTAAGAATAGTAAGCAAGAGTCAGAGAATAATAGAAAAGGATAGCCAACTCAAGGATCCTCAAAGAAACAACATGTTATTGTTGTCAATGCTGCCATGACAACTACTACACCAACACTAGGGAGAACATATGCTGGAAGTCTTCCAAAATGCAATAAATGCAATTTCCATCATCATCGAATATGCAGAGAGATGCAATGTACCAGTTGCAACAGAAAAGGCCACACGATAAGATATTGTAGGACTCATCCCTAACAATACCAATGGCTGACCAACAACAACAACAAGACAAAGGATGAATCCAGTTGTACCTGTTATGGGTGTGGGAAGACCGGACATCTCAGAACAAATTGTCCCAATGCAAACAACCAAGCAACATGAGAAGTAGGAAGAGTGCTGACTATGGGTCAAGGAGAAGCGAGTCAAGATCCTGCTGTTTGTCACTGGTACGTTTCTCGTTAACCACTCATATGCATGCATCCTGTTTGATACCAGAGCAGAGCGAAGCTTTGTGAGTAATAAATTCAAACACTTGCTAAAACAACAACCCCAAAATCTTTATGAAACCTTTACGGTGGAAATGGCTAATGGGAGAACAGAATCAACTGGGGAAATCTATGTAGGATGTACCCTAACCTTAAAACAACACGATTTTCAAATAAACTTGACGTCTGTAATTATTTGGAGTTTTGATGTGATTGTCGGCATGGACTGGTTAAGCCCCCATCATGCCGAAATTATGTGTTGCGAGAAGCCCGTTTGCCTTCATATCCCTAACCACGAAACCCTAATTATATATGGGGACAAACCCTGTACGAACCTTCGTCTTATCTTGTGCATTAAGGCACAAATGTTTCTACAAAAGAAGGGCTTGGCGTTTCTGGCTCACATAGTGGATTAGTCCAAGGAAGAGGTCAATATTTGAGAAATCCCAGTGGCGTCCGACTTCCCGGATGTCTTTCCTGAAGATCTTCTGGGGTACCCCCAGAAAGACAAGTCAAGTTCCAAATTGACCTGGTTCCGAGAGCCACGCCCATTGCCAAATCACCCTATAGGTTGGCTCCTGCGGAGATTCAAGAACTGTCAAGCCAAGTTAGCGAACTCTTGAGCAAAGGATTCATCCGACCTAGGTTCTCACCCTAGGGAGCTCCGGTCCTTTTTGTTAAGAAAAAGGATTGATCCTATAGGATGTCCATTGATTACAAAGAACTAAACAAGCTCACTATCAAAAATCGCTACCCACTTCCGCAAATCGACGATCTATTCGACCAGCTCCAAGGAGCAAGTTACTTCTCTAAGATAGATCTGCGATCCGGATACCACCAACTCAAAGTCCAGGAAGAGGATATCCCCAAAACCGCTTTCCGAACTCGCTATGGAAATTATGAATTTGTTGTAATGCCCTTCAGTCTAACGAATGCTCCTGCCGGATTCATGGACCTGATGAATTGAATCTGCCGACCATTCTTCGACAACTTTGTCATTGTTTTCATCGACGATATCCTAGTCTATTCTCTAATTGAAGAGGAGCAAGGCCGACATCTCCGACAAATCTTGGAAACCCTATGAACCAAAAAGTTATACGCAAAACTCTCTAAGTGTGAGTTCTGGCTCCGTAGTGTGAACTTTTTGGGTCATGTCGTCAGTCAAGAGGGGATACATGTGGATGCTTCTAAGGTCAAAGCCATTGAAGGATGGGCGGTCCCAACGAACCCCACAGAAATTCGTCAATTTTTAGGTCTGGCAGGCTATTACAGCTGATTCATTTAGAACTTCTCCAAAACAGGCAAGCCACTTACCATGCTTACACAAAAGGATGTGCCATTTGAATGGACAGAAAAGCAGGAGGTTGCTTTCAGAAATCTGAAGTGAGCACTCTGTAGTGCACCAGTACTATCACTACCAGAGGGAACAGAGGACTGCGTAGTTTACTGTGATGCTTCGAATTAGGGTTTAGGCTGTGTACTCATGCAGCGTGGAAAGGTGATAGCTTATGCATCCCGACAACTAAAGACACATGAGGTGAATTATACCACCCATGATCTCGAATTGGGAGTTGTGGTCTTCGCAATTAAAATTTAGAGGCACTACCTTTATGGTACCAAGTGCACCATTTTCACCAACCACAAGAGTCTCCAACACATTTTGAATCAAAAGGAGTTAAACATGAGACAGCGAAGATGGGTTGAGCTGCTAAACGATTATGAGTGCGAAATCAAGTACCACCCAGGCAAGGCTAATGTGGTAGCTGATGCCTTGAGTCGGAAAGAATACTCAATTCGTCGTGTGAAGACTCTTTCAGTAACCATTAAATCCTATTTGTCCTCACAAATCAAAGCAGTCCAATTCGATGCCATGAGGGTAGAAAACAAAAGGAGTGAAGCATTATGTGGAATGGAAAAGAACTTCGAAGTCAAGGAGGATGGAGCATATTATTTCATGAATCGAATTTGGATCCCTAAACTTGGAGGATTAAGAGAAGTAGTCATGAATGAAGCCCACAAGACACAATACTCCATCCATCCGGGTTCAGATAAAATGTACTTGGATATCAAGCAACAGTATTGGTGGCCTAACATGAAGGCAGAAATTGGCACTTACGTTAGCAAGTCCCTCACTTGTGCTAAAGTGAAGGTAGAATATCAAAAACTCTTGGGACTATTACAACAAAAGGTAACACCCGAGTGGAAATGGGAAAGGATTACTATGGACTTTATGACCAAATTACCCAAGACAAGAGATAGATTGGATGCCATATGGGTAATAGTCGACAGATTGACAAAATCCACTCCTTTCCTGCCAATAAAGGAGTCATACAAGATGGAACGATTGACGAGATCTACATCAAGGAAATTGTAAGACTCCATGGAGTACCAATATCTTTCATCTCAGATCGAGATAGTAGATTTACTTCATGCTTTTGGCAATCGCTTCAGAAAGCTATGGGAACACAACTCGACATGAGTACTGCCTACCACCCATAAACTGATGGTCAAAGTGAGCAAACCATTCAAATGCTTAAAGATATGCTTCGCACATGTGTGATAGACTTTGGAAGATCGTGAGATACCCACTTGCCTTTAAATTGAGTTTTCGTACAACAACAGTTATCACTCAAGCATCAAAGTTGCTCCTTTTGAAGCCTTATATGGCCGTAAATGTAGATCACCATTGTATTGGGCTGAGGTAGGTGACAAGAAATCATACGCGAAATGATAGACAAGATAGCTCAAATCAAATCTCGACTTCAAGCATCACGAGACCGACAGAAGAGCTACGCTGATAAATGGCAGAAGCCCTTGGAATTCCGAGTCGGGGATCTGGTGTTGTTAAAAGTCTCTCCCTGGAAAGGGGTGATTCGTTTTAGGAAACAGGGATAACTAAACCCACAATACATTAGACCATTTGAGATTCTTGCTCGAATTGGTCCAGTGGCTTATAGACTGCAGCTACCAACCGAACTTCGCAATGTACACCCCGTGTTCCATGTTTCAAATTTGAAAAAGTGTTTATCCGAAGAGACTCTCGTCATCCTGATGGAAGAAATCAAAATCAACGAGAATCTCATGTTCGTGGAAGAACCCATCGAGATCATAGACAGAGAGGTGAAGCGTACTAAGCAAAGTTGCATTCCAATAGTGAAGGTTCGGTGGAACGCGAAACGTTGACCGAAATTCACATGGGAACACGAAGACCAGATGAAGCAAAAGTACCCTCACCTATTCTCGCATTCTCAAATCTAGCTTCAAAAAGAATTTTGGGATGAAATTCCTACTAACGGGGGGATGATGTCATAACTAGCATTCTAGCTAGGAAATTATGTACTCTTGTAAACGTTATCTATAGTAAACTCGTAACCCTAATTCATGTTATGCTTAAAGCTCAACCTATGGAAACACATTCAAACCTAGATTCATCAAGTAAATTTAAAAACCCTAGAAATCCCAGTTTAAGTCCTATATGGACTAGGGTTTTCCTTATTGGGCCTAATGGGCCAATAAGCTTCCATTTTAACTATTTTGGACTTAGAACTCTTAAATGGGCTCTAATTGGACCCACTCTCATGAGACTTAACCTTTTTGGGCCTTATAAGCCTAAAATGGACTAGCTTATCTTTAATGGGCCTTATTAGGCCACAACTAATCCAATTAGCTTTAATGGACTCAAATCCATTCTCTTATACAAAAATTGGGCCGTGAGCTACCTTAAGGGCCCAATAGGCCGTAAGTTTTCCTTATAGGCCTCATGAACTCGAGCCAAGACAAGAATGGGCCAAAGTGATTCTTTCCTCCTTCCTTAGCCCATTTCAACCTAAGTAAAACAAATATATATATATATATATATATATATATATATATATATATATATATATATATATATATATATATATATATATATATATATATAAAAGGATGGATAAATGAGCGTTGACAATTGTAGTGCCATCTCACAAATACACATAGGGTATCCATGGACCATTCTTATGTTTCCATGTATGTCAACTCATCTCACTCTCTTCCCTTTCCCCTCTTCTTGTTTCGGCCGAAGACACACAACACACACACACACGCACTACACAAAAATTCTATCCATTTCTCTCTAAGGCCATCTCTTTTTCAAAACCGAACCCACAAACCTAAGGTGATTTCATACCCCTCTATTTTCGGTTTTCATATGATTTATGGGGGAGAATACAAGAAAAATATGAAGATCTGAGTGTATTTGTATGTTATGTGTGATTTCTTGTGTTTATTTGGTAAATATATGCTAAAAATGTAATATATTTCGAGATCTACAGGTCAAGAAGGAAAAACTACCATACAAGCTTTTTAATAAACACACTACAAGATAAAATTTGTTATTGGACCATTTTTGATAAATAAACAAAAGATGGGGAAAAAGATGACATTCACGGTTTCTACAAGGATCAAAAGGTCAAAACAGCTAAAATAAGAGTTTTCATAAAATGAGGCTTTTTAAGGGACTAAAAATGTAAATTTTAGCCTAATGGGCTAGAATTTGAGCTTTCCAGCTATTTAGGCCCAAAAATTCGAAAAATCAAATTTAGGGGGATGAAATGGAAAGTTTTCTCAAAACAGGGGATATAAACGTATATAAACCTATTTCAGGGGTTAAAATGGCCTTATTTATCAAAAGGGAGTAAAAATGCAAAGATTTTGGATTTTGGGTAAAAATTGTAAAAATTGCGAAAGGTTTGGATCTAAATGTAAATCTTTTAACTAAGGGGTTTAAATTGTCCTAAATAAAATTTTGGGCTTAAAACATCATTTAATTAAGTGTTTAGGTCAAAAATGTCAAGAAAAATAGTTCAAGGACCTAATATGTCATTTTTCATAAAAAGGGCTAAAAATTGCCAACTTTACCAAAATAAGGGGCTGAATTGGTCAAACTAATATTTTAGTCAATTATGTTAATAATAAAATAATTCGGTCAAATTATACAAAACTTTATAACTTAAGGTTTTTAAATAGAATAATAACTATTTCTATAAATATAAGAATTGTTATAAAACAAATTGGTGATTATTATGACATACCGATTAAACAACTTCGCAACACTAATACTATACAAAACAACAAAACATTTTAATTGTAGGGCTTGAAAGATTCTAATTATGCTTATTGGGCTTTCATGACCCATTAACATGACTTCTGGGCCAAACATAAATAATACATGTTTTCGGGCCTCCTGTGACCCAGTTACATGCTTAAGGGACCCTCAATGGCTTTTACATGCTGTTAGGCCTCAGTGGCCCATTAGCATTGCTAGTAAGGTCCAAATAAATCTTATGAAAAATGGGTCAGTGCGTCTTTCGTATACTCGATAGCCTTAAATAACATACATGATTAGTAGGGTCTAGTAGTCCTCTTCTCGTCGTTTGTTAAGGCTTACCTTATCTTCAAGTAAACTAAAATCAGTTCATTAACCAAGGTTAATCAAATTCATTCGGATTAAGTGGGTATTAACAGGCGACACCAATAAGTGTCACTCGTAGTCTGTAGTTGTAATCAAAGTCTCCTGGAGGGAGAGCGAGTGTTTGTGTATAGATCTATACAGGGGTGACTCCCCCATGCCTAAGCTGTTCGCTACAGTTAGACTCAGCCAGTCTAGAGCGACAAAATCTTAAGATCAATTCTGGTGTTCATTAGAATGCCAAGACAGACGAACTAGTCATTATCATGCATGGTTATAACGACTCACATAGAGATCCAATTCCATCTAAGTAATCATAGGAAATTATATTCATTCGCAATGACGATTCAATAATACAAAACAATCATAATATTTTATCGGAAAACATCGGGTTTTTCGGGGAAACCGATCTTGTTCACTTGTACTTTCAATAACTATAATTCAAAACTTCTCCTTTATACAAGTTTTGAAATCATTCACGCATATACTTACAGGATCATCAAAACATTTTCATGAAAAGTATTATTACAGGAAATATGGGAATTTTTGGGTTTTACGAACGACATAAACTATTTTACATCAAACATACTTATAAACTCACCAACATTATATATGCTGACCGTCTTCAAAATAACTCGTTTTCTCAGGAAATCGTTAGAACAAGGAAGCATTCCAGTATGTTGAAAGTTTCTTCCGTAGTTGCTAATCATCAAACACTTTTGTTGGGTCAAAAATATGGTTTATACTTTGTTTTTCTAGGCAAATGTATTTTTCTGTAATGTTTTATGAGTTTACGGTCAGGTTTACGGCTAGGGAGGTGTTTACTGCCGTAAACCCATTTTCGGCCCATGTTCCTTATGTCTATATATATATATATATATATATATATATATATATATATATATATATATATATATATATATATATATATATATATATATATATAGGGGGAGGAGTGTACGGGTAATGTTTTTTTAGTGACGAACAAGAGAATAGAGAGAAAAGAGAGTGTGTGTTAGTGTGTGTGAATCTTGTATCCGGATCTTCATTCATATCAACACATACAAGATTCATCATCTTCTTCTTCTCTTTCTCTTCTATTTGATCTGACATCATCCGTTTGATTTGGATTCCGCACCATGAAACGAATATGATTGATACACAAACAGATTAGGGACTTAAAATTTGTATCAGAGCTTGGATTGTATCAGTCAATTTTGTCAGATTTGGAGCTTATTTGATCTTCTTTTTGAAGGATTCTTGCGTTTTTGGATAGATCGTGGCACAATAAGGGGGATTTGTTCTTCACGTTTTTCATAAAAACGAGTTCTGAATCGAGTTTTGGAGCAAACTGGAGAAAAACGTCGTTTTTCGCGATCTGAAGCAGTGTTTACGGCCTTTGAAGGGTTTACGGCTAGGGTTTCTCAGAGTTTACGGCCGTAATCAATTTACGGCCCAAGGACGTTTACGGTCGCCGGTTTTTGCGGCCCGGCGAGTCTTTAATTCTTTAAATCGGTGTCTTACTAGTTGAGCTACTAAGGATGACTTTAAACATCTCGCTTGTTTAAATCATATAGCTTCACAACAGCTTGCTTACTTAAAAAAAAAGGAAGGAACGTTTATGGGGCTGCCAAGTTTCGAACTTGGGTCCCTTGATTCATCATTCGAGCGCCTTGCCAACCCATCTAGCAAACATCTTGGTTTATTCCTTCGAAATTTAATTCAAAACGAGCCTTTTCTCGGTTCCAAATTTCACAAAACTTGATACTTTTAACCCAAAATTCAATTTCTTTTAGCTTTAAATTCCCATATCATCCAAATAAATAATAATAATAATAATAATAATAATAATAATAAATAAAAAATTTTAGTTTTTACTTTTTGACTTTAAATTTTTTTTTTAATTTTGACTTTGACTTTCAAGTTTGACCTTTGACTTTAAACATTGACCTTTTTCGTTTAATTTTTAAATTTTCAAATTTAGTTTTTTGGTTTTACTTTTGAGTTTGACTTTTCAAGTTTGACTTTTGAGTTTAATGTTTTAAATTTGACATTTAAGGTTGACTTTTGAGGTTTATAATCAAAGGGCATTTTTGAATTTTAGTTTGTCGTTTAGGTTTTATTTTAGCTTTGAGTTGTGCTTTTAATGGCTTTTGAGGTCAACAAAGGAATTGAAGACATGAAAGAGAATCGTCAGTATATGTTAAGACAAAATTTCAACATGTCCAATTACATTCCCGGAGAAACCCTGGAGGCTCAGCTGCAACGATTCACCACACTTACTAATGACATGAATATAGTTGGGATCTTCTTGACTAAGTCGGAGATAAACAAATATATATTGAATTCACTTCTGAAATCGTGGGATATGAACGTGGCTGTCATCATGAAGACAAAAGATCTCAATCGTCTTAGTATTGTTGATGTAATTGAAGAGTTTGATGCTTTGAAATGTTGAAAAACAATGAGTTCCACAAACATCCCGGTCAATGAAGTTTCATGTACTCCATCTTGTGAAGATTCGATTAAAATTCTTTGTGAACATAATGACTTGCAAAAAAGGGAAGTTGAGGACCTAAAATACGAAGAATATTAACTTAGGAAAGGACAGAAACTCCTGAAGGCTGAATTAGAAGCAAAAACCAAAGACTTTAGGAAACTTCAGGAATAGTATAGCAACAAGTGTAAAAATTATGTCTATATTAAGAGACAACTTGCTGCTGTAACTGAAAAACTTGACACTTTGAAATTAAGTTTGGAAAAATAGATGTTAGTTTCAAAAATTATACTGCGTCAAGTCAGATAGTCGAGTCCTTATTTGAAACCCAATTAAAATTCAAAGATAATCAAAACAAGGGTCTAGGGTATGATAGTGTTCCTCCACCTTTTAATCATAACTACACATCCATCCCTATAACACAAGAATAAATTGACAAGGAGGCACATCTTCAATATGGCAAACCAACTGGAATTGTGTTAGGAGGTATTCAGGTTGAAAATACTAATATTTCTACTTCATGTGTAGGTAAAGTAGCAGAAGATGAGAACAATGAGAACACTACTGAACAAACCAATGACTCCTTGAACTCAGAATCTGTTGCTTCGAATTCTGTTACTCCTAACAAACTTACCGTTGAGAAATACAGGCCTCCAATTCCAACGCAACAGAGTGCTTGTTGCAAGTGTGCATGTGGGATCAATAAGATACAAGGCATGGATACGCCACTAGGGGCAGGAAGAGACAACTTCCCAGTGAAGAAAAAGACATGTTTTCACTGTGGAACACGTGGACACATTGCCAGAAATTGTCCTAAAAGCACATACATTCCGTACTACGCACAAGGATGGAAAAACGCGCCAAGTGGGAGATACTTCAAAAGAAACCCTTCCACGTCACGTTCATACAATAGTATCTGGAACGTGCAGAAGGCCAAGAATTAAACCCACAAGGCCAAGAATACAAATCCAAAAGGAAAGAAGGGAATGCCTGCCAAGAAGCCCAATCCAAGAGATGCTCCAATGATACAAAGACAGGTTCGGTCAAAGTCATCTCAACGGCTAACATCAAGATCAAAAGCAAGTATTGAGCCACCCATCAGATCGAAAAAGAAATGGGTTAAACCCAACTACAAAAGGGTTCCAAAAGGCTCACTCTCCCAAATCTTCTAATGCTTCTAATATTGCTACATCTTTTGTTTGTGATAAGCAGGATATGTCATGGGAGAGAGTACCCTGCATTGATGACAAAGGTCGACCCAATTTAAAAATGAACTGGGTTCCAAAGAACAACTGATCCCGCTCTGTGCTGGAGCATCTATGGAGGCATATCATCAACTGTACAACACTCGGAATTTTTTTTTGAGAGTATGTGTCCTTTGCCGGAAGGGAAGAAAGGAAGGAATCACTCATGGGGTTTGAGCTTAACAAGATGAAGAATTTTCAGATCTGTTTTCAGATTATGCATGCTGTTCTCAGACCTTCTGGATGCAAATTCAATCGGTGAATTACGGTTTGCGTATTCTTCTCTATACTCCTGAGTTTATTTTACTCTGATTCGTTTTAAAGACAATTTTTCATTTTCATAACAGTTTTTGTTTGTAAGTATTGTTTGGGAAGTGATATCAAGAAAGTGATAATGGGCAGTCTAAAACATGTGTAAGGGACTGAATCTGAATTGTCTAGACTATGTGTTCAACATGATGGTAGGCACGAAGGATTCGACAGTGTGGATTTAGATTAGATTGTTTGGACTGACCATACGACGCTCGGGTAGATTGGGCAGTGAGATAAACATGGGAACCTACAGGATACACTAAATTAATACGCATCTAGAACAGTGGTTCGAATTTCCCTTCATGTACGGACTTATGTCCTTAATTCTGGTTCTGATAGGGCGAATGGGGGTTCTGATAAAGTAGGTCTGTAGCAAATTATTTTCTTGCTTTCTATCTGTCAGTCATATGTTGCTTCCTCTGTGTAATTGGAGGAGATCCAACCTGGAATGCAACATATGCAACACTATTTCTATGCATCTTCTTTATCTATGAAATTCTTTCTATCTGTTAGCCATATGCTATCCCCTCTGCATGATCGGAAGATCCGACATGGGACACAGCATATGCAACATTCTACCTCTTAATCCATCTATCTCTGTTAGTCATATGTTGTCCCCTCTGCGTGATTGAAATAGATCCGACCTGGGACACAACATATGCACCTATCTTTAAATCTGACTTCCTTCTTAACAATTGTTTACTCACCTAAAGTAAGGAGTCCTTAGGAAGTTCTTGATAACCAGGGTATATATTGGGAAGTGGGGAACACGTTCTAGTGCAACTAAAATTGAACCATTTAGAGGTTGTCTGTAGATCTCGCTGCTTAATTTAAGTGGACAACAATACACGTGGTCGTCGTCAGCTAAATGATTTATTTAGAAAAGTTTGCCAATACTCTTTGTGTTTAAGTGGACCACAATACCGGCAATTGACCAGATCTATTCATGAAAGTAAAGGTATTGATAAACAAGTTCAGCCTGTCTCACAACTTTGATCCCAAATATTTTTCTTTTTGTTAAATTTGTTCATAGTTTTCCTCTATGCACAAATTTAGGGGGAGAATTAAAAAAAATTCAAAAATCAAAGAAAAATCAGAAAATTTCTGAAATTAAACAAAAATCAGAAAATTAAAAAATCCAAAAATAGTGTTATTTTTGTTTTACCTTTTGTTCAGAAAATATCAAAAATCCAAAAATATTTTTGTTTCTGTTTTTTTTTTTTTAATCCAAAAATATTTATGTTTCTGTTTTAATTTGTGTGCTAAGTTTTTTTTAGTTTTGTTTTCTCTTGAAAGGTGAATTCAGGTGAAGATGAAACTCATAGAGTTTGTGTCAAAGATTTCTGAGCCAAAGCTTCATCTATGATCATCAAAGAATTTTCATTCGAAGGAGCAAGAAATGAAGATTTTTCTTTCAAATTCGATCTTTCAACCCCAGAAGCAAGGTGAAGCTGAAATTGAAGATTATGTGACGGATTGCATTGAAGCCTCATCAATCAATCTACTGCTATCTATGAACTTGCTGAAGTGATCCAGAAAATTATTTCTCTCTGAAGTTTTCTCTGAACATTTTCAAGCTGAAAGCACCAATTTTCAAGAATCTCTACAAGAAGCCTCCTCAACCAATGTGCATTAAATGTCAAATTCTGAAGAAATTCCCAACTGCTCAAGATGAAGTCATTTATTGAAGATTCATTGTAACACCCAAAGTTTTGAAGGCCAAGAAAGGAAAGAAAACCCTAACTTTAAAGGGGGACTCGGTGAGTCCAAGGAGGAACTCGGCGAGTCCAAGCGGGATCCGGGTCGAGGAGTAAGTGACCGACTCGGCGAGTCAAGTCTGTTTGAGGAAAACCCTAAATTCGGGACTTTGGGCCTAGTTAAGCGCCTCATTCTCTCCCCTAGGGTTCCTTTACAGCCCCTCTAACCCAGAACACCAAACCCTAGCCGCCATATCCGTTTTTGAGCTAATTATTGTCTTGAGGAGTGCATTAAAGCTTGGAGAAGGAAGAAGGATCTTGAAGGTGCAAGGAGGGGGCTATAGATCTAAGATTGGGGAGATATTTCTAAACATCTAAAGGTATTAAGTCGTTTCCCTTCCTTTAGATCTATTTTGGTTGTGAGTTTTGGGGCTTTTAGCCATGAGTAGTGATCCATTTGAGTTAGAAGCCGGATCTGGAGTTGCTACTTCAGATCTAAGTGTATTTTGGTCTTGAAAAGCATAAAGTTTCAGCCCTTGAGTTGATTATGGAGCCTCTTTGCCTTAAACCCTAGTTTATGGTGTATTTTGCCTAGATCTCCTTCTCTACACGTAAAGTTTGCAACTCGGCGAGTCTGTTGAAGGTTGTCTTGGACTCGGCGAGTTTGTTCTTGGACTCGGCGAGTTAGGTCACGAAACCCTAAACCCTTCGAGTTTAGACTCGAATCAGTGAGTCGATTGGAGACTCGGTGAGTTCGACAGGTCAGGACTCGGAAATCGATAGGCTCGGCGAGTCATGGACTGACTCGGCGAGTCAAGTCGCGAATATAAGGACTCTGAACATATGAACTCGGCGAGTCACTAGGGTGACTCGGCGAGTAGGGTTGACCTGGAAGGTTGACTTTGACCAGGACTGTGACTTTGACCAGAGTTCACTTGGTAGTCTTTCGGGGGTCAATTAGACTCAGTGTTGCTTTGATATTGGTAGTTTGGGGAGCGAGTGGAGCTAAAGTTCAGAGAGTTGTCGGACAGCAGCTAGTGGGTTCATCAGCCAGTGCAGGTGAGTTTCCCCTTGTATGAATGGGTCTACGGCCACAATGTCGGCCCATGTAGTTGTGAGTAGAAGACCCGGGGGTTAGCCCTAGGCACAGTATGCTAGTATGATATTCGGGACAAGGTCCAATGATAGAGGGCAGGTTCCCAAGGAATGGTTTATGTGATAGTTTATACTTGTTATCTGTGTGATACTCGTATGTGCCTGGTAAGGAGGTGAGTGTGGGCGAGGTCCCGTATCTCACCAATAACAGGGTGTGGATGGTGTTCCGCATCTCAGTAGCAGCAGATCAGCGGCTAGGCCCAAGTTAGGGATGAAGTGAGGGTCGGCTGGGACCGTACCTCACTATCAGCAGGAGTATGGACGAGGTTCCATGACTCATCAGTAGCAGGACAAGGGCGGGGCCCAGAGATAGGCGAGGCCTTAGGACAAGATCCATTAGGATGTGTTTAGCTTATGTGATGTTATGCGATATGTTTATGTGCTATTATGTGTTAGTGGGCGGGGCCCCGTGATAGGCGAGGCCTAAGTGAAACAGATCTATAACCGAGCGGGGCTCGAAGCCAGGCAGGGCCTGGAGCATCGGGGCTGTTGTAGCGGGCGAGGCCCAAGATAGCGGGCGTGGCCTAGTATGTGCAGTATGTGTTTATGTATGGTATGTGGTAGGGTGGGGATCTCACTAAGCTTCGTGCTTACGGTTTTCAGTTTTGGTTTCAGGTACTTCCGGTAGCGGAGCGAAGAGATCAGGGTGATCGCATGGCACACACCATAGATTAGACAGCCTGGGAATGTTTACTCTGATAACGAACATGTATTTTGGAAACTAGTATTCTGTTTATGTTTTGAATTGATGAATTTGCTTAAAGTAATGTTTTATTAAAATAAATTTTTAGCCTTAAATTTTGGGATGTTACATTCATCAACGTCATCTTGAAGTTGTGAAGTCAACGAAGATAAACGCTGAAGCCAATCTCCAACTGAAGATTAACAAGAAAAGTGAGCTACTTTATAGGGGGAGATTGTTGGGTCAATTAAGAAAAGAAAGCTATAAACCAAGGGTGAGATTGTTGGGTTAAAAATATGGTTTATACTTTTGCTTTTCGAGGAAAATGTATTTTTCTGTAATGTTTTATGAGTTTACGGTCAGGTTTATGGCTAGGGAGGTGTTTACGGTCGTAAACCCATTTTCGGCCCATGTTTCTCATGTATATATATAGGCGAGGAGTGTAAGGGTAATGTTTTTTTTAGTGATGAACAGGATAATAGAGGAACTTAAGTGTGTGCATTTAAAGGTGTTCTAGAGAGAGAGAGAGAAAAAAGAGTGTGTGTGTGTGTGTGTGAATCTTGTATCTGGATCTTCATTCATATAAATACATACAAGATTCATCATCTTCTTCTTTTCCTTCTCTTCTATTTGATCTGACATCATCCATTTGATTGGGATTCCGCACCATCAAACGAATCTGATTGATACACAAGCAGATTAGGGACTTACAACTTTATATTGTGGGATCATGTAATGTAAACCATGTACTTGATGTAAACAATTCCAGTTGTACTATGTAATGTTTGGTGATGAATGTGTTATGTTTCATATATACTCATTGTGATGATATTTCAATTTAAGTTACACGAGCCCTCGGACATTTCTGATGTCTAGTTCGGGGTGTGACAGTAACCAAGGTGAACATAATCAAGTAGGAACTACACTCTCGGAGATTAGATTGTTATTTATGCTTAGAACATAAATTACTTGTCATGTAAAACAATATTTGTTTTGGAACAATGTATGTTTTAATTTAGCATGTCTAAATCTAAGTCTCGATTATTTTATTCTAATGTTTGATAATTTAATTAATCGTTTTCCGTCACGATAATATTCATATTCTAAAATGATTAACTTCTAGTTATGAGACTAGATCCCTTAATACAATTTTAGAGTGAATATCAACATTTTATAAATCAAATCAGGTTCTATATGCAAACACTTTTGACATAAACTTGTTTTAAGTCAAACTTATCTTGGACATTATTATCTTTATTATATAAATGGCATTCACATATTCCAACATCAAGAAAGGGATATTTGAAGGAAAATAACGTAGTTTATTTGACATATGTCAACCTTATTTATATGTAAAGGATTCCTAATGATATTTTCACTAAGGTGTAGAGAAAATAATGAAGGAACTATACACTTTTATATATGACTTCTTTTCTAATGAATGTCTGGGATTAAGCACAAGATACCAAATTAACTTTATTAACAACTATAGTAGTTTTTATTATATTTTATGTGGTAAAGCATAATTGTGAAATATTTGTTGAAGGTTTCAAAAGTTGAGATGCAAACCGGTAAGAACCATCTAAGGCCTTAATAATAATAAAGGATGAATTAAATCTTACTTGGTATGATTTAATTTATAATCGATAGAAATATTCTCCTTTAATATTTTTTAGGATAATACTTCAATCACTATTAATTGTATCTTGAATACAAATACCAACTAATAAGTAGATTAAACACTTTATAAGATTTAGTATGGAAAGGCTCCATCCTCATCTTACTTAATGTTTTGTGGATTTGAAGTCGATGTTGGAATAAAGCTTCTAAACCCAAAATCTACTAAACACATATTTGTATAGTACTCTAAATGTGGCTTAGATTATTATATGCAAACCCGCCAAGAATAAGTTCTCTTATTCTTGTGAAAGCTAAGTTAGTAGAAAGTAATCTTCTAATGACAAAGCAAGTTGGAGGTACATGGAACTTGAAGCAGCTTAAGAACCATAACCTTATGTAGTAATAGTTGGCACTAGTATTAACAAGAATTGTTAAACTTGAATAATAGCTATTAACAACCACAAATTGTTCGCATTAATAGTAGTAATCATCTACGACTTAAGAAATGTGGAATCTCTCATTTATGAGCTTTTATTGATGGTTTCTGGAAAATCCATCAAATACCAAGATGTTATGATAGATCTTGAATATGATAAATGACTTTGAGTCTTGAACATGAGATGTAATCCATGTATAAGAATCAAGTATGGGCTTGATTAAAATTTATCCCTATAGCAAGGCTAAAAGGAGAAAATCATTTTTCTAGAAAGAATAAATTACATGGATAACCATACACATTTAACTCAAGACTTTTTGTAAAAGGATTTTCTCATACTTATGTCATTGACTATGGTCCTCATCATACTCATGACATTGACTATGATCAAACCTTTTTACACAAGTAGCTATGATTAGATCAACAAGGATATTATTTACTATAAATTCATATTCTTAATATGAGATATAGTAAATAGATTTCAAGAAAGACCACTTTTCTTAATAGACATCTACTAGAAGATATCTATCTATCTATCTATCTATATATATATATATATATATATATATATATATATATATATATATATATATATATATATAGATTAGCGTGGAGGTTTTCTTAATCCAAGTAATCCTAACAAAATGTGTAGAGCTTGAGATCCACTTGTGGATATAAAGAAAATATCTCAATATTACAATCATCATTTTATGTAAAACCACAAGGTATGTTTTTATATCAAAATGAGTAGGACATGTGTGTTTACTAAGAACTAGTGTGAGCATAGTGAAATTCCTAATCTTGTATGAATGAGACATACTTAATCATTTCAAATCACATTTGGACTAAGAAAGGTCGTTTTCGCCTTGACTCGGAAAGTGTTTGTAAAATGAAAGACTTAGGAAGGAGAAGATACATTCTTGCAATGTAAAATCTATAATAGATAGATAAAATGAATGTTAAAAGTTTCATGTCCTTATACATATATTGGAAATATCTTGAAAGGGATCAAGATACAAGATTCTTTTGGAAAATTCTTAGCATTATCATATGGCAACATTTTGAGCTAGCCTCAAAAGTACATAGTTCATAGGCTCGAACTAGATGAAATGATTTATATTTTCTTGGCAAGTGATTTCATCATTTACACCATATTATGCATAAGACATGTTATTTGATGATGTTGTAAGCATGTCATAGGATACTAATTAAATACATGGTTAAGTCACTAGATGACTCATAGAGCATTCTAAAGAGTACTTGAGAAGAACTAAGAGAATATACATGAGACAATCAGTTTAGAAAGGATCTTTATGGAAAGAGCTACACAAGATGTTAATTTCTAAACGGATATAAATAATTATGAATTATAATTGGATTTTGACTTCATTATGGAATGAAAGGTAAGTTTTTTTGGAATGAGGTCCAAGCAAAATATAATAACACAAGCTACTACAAAATAAGAATACACTACATTAGAAATTGAATTCAAATATGATTGGATGAATGGGATCATTAATAAACTATGTTCATTTCTTCCATTTAAGTATCACATAGAAATCTTTTTGACTTCGAGAGTATACTTAATCAAACTAAGAGACTCTATGTCACGAAAGAACACCAATCATATTATCCAAGATATTTAATTATAATTAGAGTAATGTTATGTATGTAGATGATGGAATTTTGTCAGATCCATTGATAAAGTCATTCTTTTGAGCTATGTATGATTGGTCACACTTTAACTATAAGATTTTACTATTCTAGAAATGGACTTTTGATTTGAATTTAGTATTTGGATATTGGAACATTATAACAACAACTATTAGATAATGTTATGATATATTGGGATATAGTCATCACATTAATACCTGTTATGTTGTATATTAACATGTTTAATCCATGAATAATGTTATTATTCTAAAAGTTCATATTCGGTTATAAAATTGTGGGAGAAATTATAAAATAAGACTTATATACATACATACATATATATATATATATATATATATATATATATATATATATGTGTGTGTGTATGTGTGTGTGTATTTCGTGTGTTTTGCGTAGCCAAGAATTTGGCAGAGTAACACCATGTACTAAGCTTATCCAAAGATGGCTATAATAATGAATTTTTTTTGTTTCCTGACAACTTGCTAACGTGATATCTTGGTATGATCTTATCTATCATAGTGATTCATAAAAACAACTAGGCATAATATTAGTCAAAGGGTTTGAGCAGAGTAACTACCAGCTATAATATCATCCTAATGCTTTTGCATAATTATCTCACTATAGTTATTGATAATTATTAAAGTTACATTTTAGACATGTATCCCCCCCCCCTAAAAAGAGTTGGAAAATTACTCTCCTATGGGTTATGAAACCATTGATTTAGGGTAGAAGATCCACAAGTCCGACACTAGACAGACACTTGGGAGTCATTGGCATGGGTTTTAAGAGAGAAAGATAGGGAGAGAGAGATGTGTGTGTGTTGAGGTGTGAGAAAGAATAGACCGAGACTTGCTATTTATAGGGATTTTGAGCTCCACGCGCATATTGCACGCCATATATGTCACACCCCCGAACCAGACAACGGAAACGTCTGGGGGCTTGTGCGTGACTTCATCTTGAAATATCATTACAGTGAATATAAATGAAAAGTAACATCATCATCATCACACATGTAATATAACAGCATTCATTGTTTACATCGAGTATTGTTTTTGAATATTACATGTCAAAATAGTAAGAGTATGATCAAACAAAATATAACACAATATCCATTAGTTTGTTTCATTCATCCTGCTTCAACGGTTTCCTGAGAATACATGTTATTTTGAAAACGGTCAAAATAAAAATGTTGGTGAGTTCATAAGCATGTTTGTGAAAATGATTTGTATAATTTTGAAAACCACCAGAAAATCCTATATTTTTTGCAAACTGTTTACTGTGTTTGTGTCAGATCTTGTATTAATGCATGTATGTTATTGTTTATTTGACTAAAAGGGTAAAGAGAATGTAAAGAGCATGTAAAGAAAATGTTCCCAGACAACCCGATGTTGTCTGTAAAAGAGAAAGCTTCCATACCAGCCCCCGGGGTTAAGTACCAATACGAGAATGTTTCCGAGTAATCCAAGAGAAAATAGAATGGTCTTCCATAAACTTGATAACGTTAATTCCTCTAAGCGAGTCGTCATAACCATACTAAATAATGACAATTTCACCTGTCTTGGCGTTGTTGGGCGTCGGTTTTGATTTTTTATTGTAAGGTTTTTGTCACCCTAGACTTAGTTAGTCTAACTGTAGCGAACAACTCAGGTGTGGGGTGTCATCCCCGTTTAGATCTATACACAAATCCCCGCTCTCCCTCCAAGAGACTCTGGTTATAACTACATTCTACGATCGTACACTTAATAGGTGTCAACTGACAAAACTCACTAGATCCTTAATCGAATTTACGCGAAGAAAGGTATAATCTCATTCCATGCCCAATGAACCATGTAAGTGAACCACTAAGGCATCGCTAAACATGTAAATCATTTAAAGGCCCAAATTGAAATGAAATTATATAACATGAGCCCGAAATATATATATATATATATATATATATATATATATATATATATATATATGAAAGGACAACAAAGGCCCATTTCACATATAAGGTATTTATAGGCCCAAATAGCATACAAATAGTATCCAAAGTCCGTCGCACATGTTAATGGGTCAATGAGGCCCAATAAACATATAAATAGTATACAGGATCTATCACACATAAAAAAAATGGGCCACTAAGGCCCAATAACCTAGAAAATGATCAAATTAATCCGTTTGTTAGTTTATCGTTGGTTTTAGTTCAAGTATTAACTAAAATAGCATAAAAGCCCACTTTTTGTAAAAATGACGTTCTTGGCCCAATAAGCTAAATATTTACAATTAAGGCCCAAGTTTTGTAAGAAATACACTTTAGTCTCCATTTTGTTCAAAACTTGTGTTGATGACTAGTTTCTGGTAAAAATAGCATTTTAAAACCCATTATTGTCAAAAATATCATTCTTGGCTTGATTTTTGCGAAAATACACATTTTCTGGTTTATGAGCTTTTCCGACCTAATTGTTGGAAAATTTGTAGAAAAATCATCGTAAGTCGAAATTTGGATCCGTAAATTCTGGAAGTTTGGAAATTTTGTCTACCTTTTTTAATATTTTTCTCATAATTTTTATTGGCCTCTAACAAGTGTGAAATTGCTCAAGTTCATAGGTTGGTCCGAAATTATTTCAAATCTGATAGGCAGTTTTGTAAAATTCGCCAAAAATAGTAGAAAAATCGTATGAAAACGTGAGAGTAGTCATTTTAAAGGTATAAATCTGAAATTTATCCATGTAAAACAGTTTTGAAACATAATTCCATTAAGATGGTAAAAACAGTTCGAGATTGGGCTAAAACTTTCCTGTCAAAAGCTGATTTTTGAATACAAGTTATAGATCATTAAGCACAACACTCATTTTTGCTATTTTAAGTGTATAAATCCCAGATCTACAAGTTTATATGTAATATATGTGACAATACATACTTTTCTCAACGTTCTTATGAATATCCAAGTGATAAACTTCAAGTTAACATATTTTTAGATTAATGAAGTAATAAACACATAATCACCAAATAATTCATGGAAAACACACATAGTCATGCATATACACATAGATCTACACAAAGCAACTTGTATTCTCCCCCAAAATCATATGAAAACCAAAAACAAGGGGTATGAACTCACCTTGGGGTGATGGATCGGCTTTGATGAAGAAGTGGAACAAGATTTTTGATCCTAGCAAGCTTTCTTGAGTAGATCTTGAACTTAGATGGTTCTAAGACCATGATCCACAAAAATATGGGTGTAAGAGGAGATTTTTGAAGAGATCAAGAAGTGAAATCATAGATCTAAGTGAAAAACTTACCAAAGATGGTGATCTTGAAGAAGAATCTATTGAAGACACACACAAAATCTTGAAAATGTTAGAGAGAATGAGGAGAGTTCTTGAGAGACTTCTTGTGAGAGTTTGAGAAAATGAAGATGGTGAGATGTTGGTGTTGGCCGAGAGTTAGAGGGAGGGACAGAGAATGAGAGTTTTTTTTTCTTGTGAAGGGTTTGATAAGATGCTTGCCTAAATACATGCAAATTATGCATGGATATCTACTAGACTAAAGTGAGGTGTCAAACTCTTAAGCACCCTTTGTTTTTTTTTCTTTTTTTTTATATTGTTGTTGGGCCGAGAGTTGGGATTGGAAAAAGGGAAATGGAATAGTTTAGGGCCCATTCTACTTTTGCTCGATTTTTATGAAGCTTAATAATATTTTTCGGCCCATTGGGCCTATTATTAAGTTTCTCGGCCCACTAGAAGTCTAATAGGTAATTTATGGTCCATTAGGACTAATGGAAACATTTATGGCCCAACAAGGCCCATTTGGGATAAAAGAGCCCTTTTAGGTCCACATGGCCCAAAATGCTGAAGTTTTATGAATGTGGTCCATTTACAGCCGAATTACGGTTCCTAGGCCCAAGATAGTGAGGTTGGAGGTTTATTGGTCCATTAGAACCAATAAGAGAATCCTAGTCCATAATGAACTTGAGTCGGGATTTCTAGGGTTTCCATCCCATATTTGAAAATATGAGATGTATTTGAACGAGAATAGGGTATGATATTTGCTTAGAGTACCAGTTATTATACTAGTTGAATGATTATATGAGAGTGGAATTCCCTAACAAAAATGCTAGTTGTGACATCATCCCCCCGTTAAAGGGAATTTCGTCCCGAAATCCTTTCGAAGCATAGGTTCATGAATGAGAAAATATGTTAGGGTACTTTTTGCTTCATCTATTCCTCGCCTTCCCATGTGAATTCCGGTCCGTGCTTGGCATTCCATCGAACCTTCACAATTGGAATGCAACTATGTTTTGCACGCTTTACTTCCCTATTCAATACCTCGACTGGTTCTTCGACGAACAAGGGATTCTCGTTTATTTCGTTTTCTTCTAAAGGAATGATAAGAATTTTGCCTGGTAGGCACTTTTCCAAATTTGAGACATGGAACACGGGGTGTACGTTGCTGAGGTCGGTAGGTAGCTGCAACTTATAAGCTACTAGACCAATTCGTGCAAGAATCTTGAACGGTCCAATGTATCGCAGGTTAAATTATCCCAGTTTCCTAAAGCGAATCATTCCTTTATAGGGAAAGACTTTCAATAGTACCCGGCCTCCAACTTGGAATTCCACAGGTTTTCGTCATTTTTCATCATAACTCTTATGTCTGTCTTGTGATGCTTGAAGTCGAGTTCTGATTTGGATTATCTTCTTTGTCATTTCGCGAATGGTTCCTGGTCCCGTGAGAGTATCGGTGAGTGATCTGCACTTACGACTATAAAGAGCCTTAAAAGGGGCAACCTTGATGCTTGTGCGATAGCTGTTACGGTATGAGAATTCAATCAAAGGTAATTGGGTATCCCGTGACTTGTTGAATTCAAACACCCAGACTTGGAGCATGACTTCGAGTGGTTGAATGGTCTGTTCACTTTGGCAATTGGTTTGAGGGTGGTAAGCAATGCTCATGACTAGCTGTATTCCTATAGCCCTCCGAAGTGACTGTCAAAATCTTGGATTAATTTTGTTATCTCGATCCATGGAGTGCTTTGTCCGCGATATTCTCCAGCTTTGATGCTTTCCAAGGTCGTTCGTAGGTGTTGACAATGTTTTATTCTTGCTTCGTGAGCAGACGAGTATGTTATTGATGAAAAATAATGATAAGGCTAACTAGGAATGGTTGGGAAAACTCAATTTGTAGGGTCCATGAAAACCGTGGGAGCATTCGTTAGACCGAAGGGTATCACGACAAATTTGAAATGGTCGTGACGAATTCGGAAGGCATTTATTGGAATGTACTCTTCTCGGACTCGGAGCTGATGATAACCGGCTCTTAGATCTATTTTGGAGAAGCAACTTGCTCTGTGGGGCTGGTCAAATAGGTCGTCAGTCCGAGGGAGTGGGTATCGGTTTTTGATAGTGAGCTTATTCAATTTCCTAAAATCGATGCACCTTCTGAAGGATCTGTCTTCTTGAAGAACAAGACCGGAGCTCTCCTGGGCGAGAAACTTGGTCCGATGAATCCTTTGCGCAACAATTCTTCTCAATTGGCTGGATAACTTCTGAATTTTCGGCGGGAGCTACCCTTTAGGATGAATTGGCAATTGATGTGGTTCCCGGTATGAAGTCGATTCGAAATTCGACCTGTCTCTCTGGGATACTCTCGGAAGTTCTTCAGGAAATACGTCCGAAAAATCGCATGCTATTGGAATACCTTGTATGCTTACTTCTTCCTTGGTCTTGTCCACAATAAGAGTGAGTAAAACCTAGTTCTTCTGGTGCAGGCACTTCTATGCCTTGATGCACGAGATAGGACGAGGATTTGGTGCCATGTTTATCACCATAGATTATTAGAGTTTCGTCATTGGGAAGGTGAAGCAAACGGCCTTCTCACGACACATAACATCAGCATGGTGGGGGCTTAACCCATCCATGCCGATTATCACGTCCAAACTCCTAATATTTACTGACATTAAATATATTTGAAATGAATGGTTGTTTAGTGTTATGGTGTACCCTACATAAATATCTTTGGTTGATTTGGTTTTTCTCATTAGCCATGTCCACCGTAAAGGCTTCGTTTAGCTTTTGGGGTTGTTGTTTTAGTAAGAGCTCGAATTTGTTACTAACGAAGCTTCGCTCAGCTTCACTATTGAATAAGAGGTAAGCGAAAGAGTTGTTAAGTGGGAGCATACCAATAACAACTGTTGGGTCTTGGACTACTTCGCCATGACCCAAGGTCAGGACCATTTCTGCTCCTTCTACTCCTTGATTGTTAGCCTTGGGGAAATTGCGCCTGAAGTGAGCGGTTCCTCCACACCCATAGCAGGTGTGACTGGTCTCATCATTGGTGTTGTTGTTAAGGTTGTTGCAATTTTTGTTGTTTTCGTTTGGCTGACGATTCTGTCATGGATAAGTTTTACAGTATTTGGTGGTGTGATTCTTTCGGTTGCATTTCTTACAATGCAACTCCCGGCAGGCTCCCTTATGATGGAAATTGCACTGGTTGCATTTTGAAAGGCTTCCAGCATATGGTCTCGTTGATGTTGGTGTAATAGGGGTCATGGTTGTATGAACAGCAACAACATGTTGCTTCTTTGAGATCCTTTGAGTTGGTTGTCCCTTTCTCTTACTTCCAGGATTTTGCTTCCTGCCCTTAAGCTTGGGGTTTAGTGTGCTTTGATAAGCTGTCACTCATTGGTTCCCATGCTCGTTCCTTCCACTGGAGTTATCAATGCTATTTCCGCCTCCATTGTTGTTGTTTGCATTGATTTGTGCCATAGCAGCGGTTACTGTCGCTGTCACAGCAGCTTGGAATGTAGTAGACTTGATGTGTGTAAACTCAACTAGTTGTAATCCTACTTTTAATTATAAAATAAACACATAAAGGCAGTGGACCTATCAATTGTGGTAAAGCTAAATAAGTGTGGTATCGAACACAGGTAACGGATAATTAAAACTAAAGACTAATTTTATCTAAAATTAAGTAATAAAAAGAGGTTTTATCTAGTTTTACAAGACTAGAAAATTACCAACTAATACCTAAACTAATTAACTAAAAACTAGATAAGCAAAGATTCAACTAAATTCAATTACGAAGGGAACTTCTATTTAGATCAACTCAATTGATCCTATGGTTGATATTATGGAAATAGTGCAACGGATTAATTCTTCTATTGGCTACCGATTCAAGTGATTAGATTCACGTTTGCTACACTAATACTTAGAGAACAAACTAACTCAAACAGTGGTCAGTTGTCTAATTTAATTCAATTCACTAGGTTATTTATTCGGGTTAATTTAGACTTGTAATGGTTAAATAATTTGGTCCTTTAATTAACCTCTTCTTGATGGTCATCACACAAGCTCACACATGAATTTACTTATTTTTCTATTAATTCTAGTTTCACAGTCGCTAATCCTAGTCATATAATAAAGTGGTCACATAAATTATATGAGGTAACAATTAAGAGATGTTCATGCAGCTTAATTATCTTCGTATTAACAGAAAAATAGTTATCATTCGCACATAAGGTTCTTTAACAAGCTAGAATTAACAAAATCACCAATATTAAATCAATCCTGTCATAGATCAAACCATAGTATCAATATTGTCTCCCCAAACAGAAGTTAAAAGGTGTTAGCTCATGATCGAGGTAATTGACAACACAAAAACGAAATCTAAAAGTCTAAACATGATGAAGAACAATAGATTAAAGTAAGAATGATGTAAATTTGCCTCAAATCTCCTTCGGGATTGGGTTTAGGGTTGTACCTTCGTTCTCCAGATCTCTCTTGACTCTAATTCACAGCTTGTTCCTCCCCAAGGGTTCCAGAATTCCTTGTGTCGATCTAAACAGTCGTTTTTATAGATTCATACCGACTCGCCGAGTCCATGACTGACTCGTCGAGTCTATCACTTAATTCTCATGCACGGTAAGTCAGAGACTCCTTATCTTCTCGATTCTTCAATGCAACTCGCCAAGTAGTCGACCCTACTCACCGAGTACCTTGTATTTTTAGCATTTTTTTTCTTTGTTCAACTCTTAAGCTCCCAACCATTTCTCCTGCTTCCTTTTGCTTCCGAGCTTCGCTTTTGGACTGAAAACATAATTCAAACACTTTTAAGTATCTTTTGTCCATGATATGCAATAAATTAGCTAATAAATGATAAAAATCTATACCTAATATAAGGCTAAATATGCAAATATCAAAATACCCCACACTTGACTTTTGCTTGCCCCCAAGAAAAATTGAATTTTAACACATTAGAATCACATAGGACAACTCCAATCGAACCCAGCCATTATGCCAATCCTCATAAACATCCACCCACTTATCCCGAATAATGCTCATTTTATGCATCCCTCCGAATCCATCCGCAGAAAACCTCCTATCCTCAAGGTATTTTTGGTTGAGCAACCCAAGCATACATAATCTAGACAATTACAATTTATGATACCACATTGGAGCTCTTTGGAATTCTTCACTTCATTGATAATTTGATCTTGATTATATTGAATTCACCACCTTCTTTGATTTTACTTTTTGGTATCTTCACCTTTTGAACTTTTGGAATTTTGATCTTTTGATCTTCACTTTGATTGCTCCAAAATTCTTACAACTTTTCTTGTAATTCTCTCTCTCTTTTTTTAAACATGTACCTCACTTTTTTCACTCAAAACCCTACATGCTTAAGCAGAGGCGCTCAACTTCAACATTTATTGGCTAAAATAATAATTTTCCTGGATACATTTCTGGTACACGATGCTAAACATATTTCATCCTTCGGGCTAAGCGAGGTCGTGTTTTTGTCCCATGATTTCACTGGAATAAGGAAGCCACAAATGCACTAGAACGTATATTGGCTCAACTAAACATTTGGGTCTTCATGCAATCATCAACATAATTCTAACATGGAATCCTAATTTAATTTTTGACCAAAATTTTCTAAGTTAAATCCTAAGTAACATTTTTGGTATGCAAAGATTTAAAAATTTTAAAGTTGACCTAAATTAGGACATTAGGATTCTAAATTTACTAAGATGAAATCAACCCCCTACCCCACACTTAAATTATGCAATGTCCTCATTGCATGTAATGCATAAAAACATATTAAATATAGAGAGAATTGGAACAAACTCCCCTTGGGTAGCAGTCGCTAGGCTGATCATCTTCTATTAAGCTCCTACTTCAATCGACTTTAGACATGGGAACAGCTCATCCATGTCTTGGGCATCAAATCGCATGTGGGTAGCTCCAAATGTACAGGAAAGATATTGTAAAATCTTTAGGAATTGATTACAAAGATAACGTGGTCAAATGGTGTAGCTATCAGCATGAAATCAGCAGCCCTTGTGGTAGACAAATGAAAGACTCATCGAGTCATATGAAGCACTCGTCGAGTCATTGCGCGATAATTTTGAAGTCGTGGAAATATACTGCGACCAAGGTTCTAAAAAGTTCGCCATGGCTCCGCCATGGCACGCCATGACTCCAAGGCTTGCATGTGCCGCCAAGCTTTGCCAAAACGCCGCCTTGACCCATATATGTGTATAAAAATGAATAATAGTAGAAAATACATATAAAAATATGAATTATATACAAAATTGCCGCCTTAAGTCATGCCATACAAACGACGTGACTCGCCAAGGCTCGGAAAAGCTTGAGGCTTGACATTGCCGCCAAGTCACGCCTTACGTTATTTAGAACCTTGACTGCGACTTGTCGAGTAGGCTAACTGCACTCGGCGAGTCATCGCTGTGTGGAAAATAATTAAATTCTATCTTGAATACAGCTTTTTGTAGACTTCAAAAACTTCCCATTGCTTCAGTAAACATTCACCCTTTAGGACCGGGCTCAACACTTAGACTCAAGACTCAATACGTCGACCTTTCTTGACTCGTTTCCATGTTTTTCTCACATTCTCTAGACTCCTTATGCAAACATTTCCGAACCCAAATTCTGAAAGAAACCAAGGTAAATAGATTATCAAGCATACAAGTTTAAGCCCTAATTAAGAATTCAAAACACACCAAACAAAATAAAAACAAATAAAAATTGTTCAACAAAACACAAAAAGAAACTAGTCTTCATCCTCTTCCTCATCATCACCATGCACAGCCCCACTTCCACCAGATCCTCCTTGCCTTGCACTTATCCATTCTTCCCAACTTGGAACATATGGAAATTGTCCCCCATCGAGATGTTGGATATGGAAATGTCCAAATAATTGGACGAGAGATTGGTTTGTGAAATTTGAACTCCGATCCAAATCATCCAAATATCTCCTTCCTTCCACATTATACCACTCCTGAGGAACATTGTCTTCGATCGGAATAACCGATGGATCATGGCGTGCTTGCTCCCGTCTTGGTCGTACCCGCCTTCCTGGTGCCTCGGGTCCGATCACGGCATCGTCATGTGGGATAGCGTAATGACCCCCTCCATAATCCCCAATAATGCGAGCCCTGCAAAAAAGAAGAGGATTAAAGGGAGATGTCGGGATCTCCGTTAGCAAGTTCCAAGCACCACTAGTCATTAACCCATAAGAATGGGCTAATCCTGTCACGAACATGCCACCATTAATTTTTGAAGTTTTGCGATCCTTGACCGCTCCCTCTGCCAAGTACGAAGCTATGCACCATGGAATGTTGCAGAAAGTATTAGGTGTAATGATGCTCCAAAGAAAGAAAACATCAAGGTTAGAAACCTTGTCATCATCTTTCCTTTGGTTAATGGTGTTCGAAATAAGACGGTGAATAAGGCGGTGCGTCGGTGATCGTATGCTCCCTTCTTGAGCCGACTTTGGAATGTAAACTTTATTAGCAATGGTGTTCCACCAACTTGAACTTGTGATCCCATCCGGAAATGCTTTATGGCAATGCTCCAAAATGGTACGAAATGCATCCGTGTTGACCACTTGTTGGTCATATATCCCCAATCTCCAATCCAACTCCACCATAGAACAATGACGAACCTCGCCCCCAAGACAAAAAGTAATACTTCCGGGGTTATAATAATCATCCACACCCTGAAAATGTATTGTTGAAAAAACTCCAAGCACAGCTCACGATAGATCGGTTCTTGAATACGGAAGACACGACTCCATCCATCACACGTGATGGATACTCCATTATGTACAAACGTCTTGATTATATAAGGAGCCAACTCCTCTTAATAACAAACTATCCCCAACCATTCCCAATCAATTATGTTGGGAACACAAATGTCTTTTTTCTGAAGTTCCGCAAGCTTCTTCTTCCATATATTCCTTGTTGAATTTGAGTCGATATGTGGAAAATGCAACCAAGGAAAATCTCCTTGACTTCCTCGAGAGCTTTGTCCTCGTGAAAACATGGTTCGTGCAAAACAAAGAACAAACAATCCAGAAGACACAGAAACACATTAAAATAGAATCTTTCTGGGTTCCTGACTGGACTCGTCGAGTCCATGCCCGACTCGGCGAGTCTGACGAACTGCGCGAGTCAGTCGACGAGTCGTGTGAAATTCGACCATAAAAACTCAAATTTTGTCCTAGGTTTTGTCCAGGGATGTCCATAAGGTGTATTAGAGTAATAACAACCATTCAAAACACCACAATTAATCCAAAATCAAAACCCTAAAAATTCACTAAACTTCAAAAAACGGGTGTTCTATCAAATCGACTCTTCTAAACATCTAAGGATCATGACTTTAACAGAAATAAAGAAAAAATATAAGTACCTTGCTTGAAGAACTTTGAGAAATTTGAAGAAAATTGGAAGAAGATGGATGAATGCTTGAGAGGGAAAAAGGGGCGCACGTCGAGTGTGTCGGCTGATACTATGTTGCAAATTAGGGTTAAAAATCTATTTGAACTGGTTGTAAAAGAAAATGTTTTTATTTTTTTTTCAGTAAATATTTTCGACTCGTCGAGTCTGGTCGCGAATGAAAGGAATCCAGAATCGATTTGACTCGTCGAGTCAGTACCCTAACTCGCTGAGTCACTTGCAAACATTTCAAAAATTACATCATTTTATCATCTATTAATAAAAATTGTTCAATTCACCCCACACTCAGACCATGCGTACCCTCAAGCAAACATTTTGATGAATTAGAAGAGGAAAATAGAAAAGTCCTAAGAAAATCAAAACAAAAACTAGAACTAGAAAGATAAAAGAAAACAAACTCTCATAACGGGTTGCCTCCTGCCAAGCGCTTCTTTTTTAGGAGTCTTTAGCTGGACTCCTTCCAATCTACGTTTCCTCACTTTCCTGCATCGGGAATGCACGTCTAATCTTTTGTGGTTTATACTTTGTCTTGTAGGCGTTTCTATTATATGCCCGTCTCAATTCTTCTTTCTTTTTCCTTGTTCCATCTTCTTCAATTGCATGCGTGTTCCGTTTCCCATCCTTCTTTTTCTTCACCCCACTCTTTGGCACCTTCTTTTGTACTTCCCCTTCCTTGAAGGTAATTACTTCATAATTGGAAAAAAAACTCGGGCTCGAGGTTTGGTTGCATGTGAATCAATGAACGAGTTATTAGTGTCATCATTCCCAGCCTTTGCATTCCCAAGCTTGCCTCCTTATCAAGTCGCATTTCTTCATCTCCTTGTATTACCATGTCAAGGTATGCTACTTGAGCCTTTTGGAATTCACAATACATTTTAACAATTACGCCTTCTGCTGCTGGATCTTCTAAAGAATTAGGAAAAATCTTCAAGTCAGAATCAGGCAAGGGACTGGTAACAAGCAGATCAAGATAATCTGAATTGCTGAAATTTTCGACTGGACTCGTCGAGTCTGTCGATGCGACTCGGCGAGTCGATGCGCATTCCTCACTTTCCACCGATTTTTCTGAATTAGTTCCCTTCAACAGCTTCTCTATCTCCTCTAAGTCTTTCTCAGCATCACCATTTCCTCCAGAAGATAGTAGAAATTTATTTGGATCATCTTTTTGTAAGAGTGCAAGTTCTTTTTCTAGTATTTCATCATCCAAATCAATGGAGGAAATTTCTTCTTCTCTTGATTCTTCTTGCTTAACCTCTTGTATAGCCTTAAACACTGCTGATTCATCTCCTACCCTCAATGTCAGTGTGGACTTGCATACATCTATCAATGCCCATGCAGTATTCAAAAATGGTCTTCCCAAAATAATTGGAATTTTGGGGTCTTCATCCATGTCAAGCACTACAAAGTCCACGGGGAATACAAATTTGTCCACTTTTATGAGAAGATCTTCACAAACACCTCTTGGACGACTGATTGTCTTGTCCGCTAGATGGATCTTCATATTAATAGGCTTTGGATCTGGTAGATTAAACTTCTTGAGGAAAGAAAAAGGCATTAGGTTAATACTTGCACCCGAATCAGTCAATGCTTGAGTAGCAAGTATATTTCCAAATTGACAAGGAATCGAGATGCTTCCCGGGTCACCCTTCTTTTCTGGTAGCTCATCTAATACTAACTCCACTACTTCAGCCATATCTTTTCTAGTAGCAAAGAGACCCTTAAGCAAGTTTAAATATTTAGGTGTTTGAAGCATCGTTTAAGCAAATGGGATGTTGACTTGAATGGCTTTAACATGTTCCATGAAAGTTCTGTATGCTTTAACCTTTTCATCAAGCATGACTCGAATTGAAAATGGCAAAGGTGGCATGTATAGCTTGAAGGAAACAACAGTTTTGTCATCAGACCATGGACTCGTCGAGTCCATTAGAGGGACTCGACGAGTCTTGTCGGGTTTAGCTGCACTCAACTCTTCTGTCTTTTCTGCATGCACCTTAGTTGAGACCTTATGTGCAGGGGTCAGAGGAGTGAAAATTTCCCCATAACTAGATGTTATAACATTCATATTCTCCATTCTCGGATTATTCTCGGTTTTACTTGGAAGTTCACCCGGACTTCTCTCATTCACTTGGTGTGCCAGTTGCCCAAGCTGTTTTTCAATGTTGAGAATAGATGCTTGCTGACTCCTAAGTATAGTTCTGGTCTCTTATATTTCCGCATCATGATCATTGTGTCTTTTCTCGGACGTAGCTACAAATCTCGTGAACATCTCTTCTAAATTGGCTCTTTTTTCCACAACCGGTTCTTCCTTTCGATAGAAACCCCTCTCTTTTTGCTTGTATTTCTCTTCCTTTTCCTTTTTGTATTCTTCATACGGGAGCCATTCCTTTTTGGGTTTCCGCCAAGTTCCATCGTACCTGTCACCACTTGAATAGAAAACTTGCGCCTTTTTGTTTCCATTCTCATCTATGTCACACTCTTTAGTTAAGTGAGGTCCCCTACAATTTTCACATCCTACCCGGATAACATGGATTGTTTGATCCATCTTTGTCATTCTTCTATCTAAAGTATCTAGTTTAGCCATCATTGCCGCCATGCCATCGTTGACCGTGTTCACTACCCCCCCTACTTACTTCATTTCGTGGGTTGTGGTATTCTCTAGAATGTTTAGAGAACTCTTCAATTAATTCTTTGATCACCGAGGGTGGCTTCTTTGTGAGCGGGCCTTGCGAGTCAAGTAATTGCCTAGTTGTGACATTGACTCCGTCATAGAAGATGGAGACTTCTTGTTGGCTATTAAGGTCATGGTGTGGGCAATTCCTTAGCAGGCTCTTGTACCTCTCCCAAGCATCATATAGTGACTATCCAGCTTGTTGTTCAAAGTTAGCAATGGCCTTCTTCAACTTGGCTATTTTAGAAGGTGGGCAAAAGTGGTCAATAAATTCTTCTTTCATCTTAGCCCATGTGGTGACCGACTCGGGAGGGAGTGACTTGAGCCAATCTTTTGCAGCACCCTTGAATGTAACTGGAAGCATGCAAAGTAGCTGGGTCTCGCGAGGCACATTTGGAACATTAAAGTAATCAGCTACATCATTGACTTCATCCCAGTGCTTGTAAGCATCTTCGTAGTCTTTTCCGTAGAAAGAAATCTCCTTTCGTTGAGCGAGTATGTGGCCCTTTAGTTCGAAAGTAGCAGTATTTGGTATTGTCACGCATCCTCTTCTTCCATTCCCCCATGGGGACTTCAGCGATGTTAGCCATGATAATGGCTAATTTGTCGTCGAAGTTGGATTCTTGCCCGAAAGTGGGGTCTTCTTCTCCTTCGGTTTCATACTCGGTGTCCTCTTTGATCGGGTCTTCTGTTGCTATAGAGGCGCTGGAAGCTCCTGATTTGCTGCTCTTGTTCTTGTTGAAAACGGACTTTAGATTCTTCAATGGTGAGTTCTTTGAAGAAATAGATTCTCCAACGGATTTTCCTTTGTTCTTCCTTAGGGAGGACTCCAGGTCTTCTAGTGGAGGGACCAAAGGTGTCTCAGATCCTCGGGTCATGAAACAACTGCAAATAAAACAAGAGAAAAATGCGTAAAAAGAACAAAAATAAAATAAAAACTAACACTGTGAACAAGGATGGACTCGCCGGGTTGCTTCGAGTGCACTCGGCGATTTCAAGGCAAAAACAGAAAAGTTTGACAGATTTAAAATAAAAACCAATAAATACTAAAACCTAACCTACTCACTAAATTACCTAAGAATTAACTTTGTGTAAGATAAATCTCACACAAAGGATCGATAAAAATAAAAATTAGTGCTAATTTAGAACCGTTCCCCGGCAACGGCGCCAAAAACTTGATGTGTGTAAACTCAACTAGTTTTAATACTACTTTTAACTATAAAATAAACACACAAAGGCAGTGGACCTATCAATTGTAGTAAAGCTAAATAAGTAGGGTATCGAACACAGGGAACGGAGAATTAAAACTAAAAACTAATTTTATCTAAAATTAAGTAATAAAAAGAGGTTTTATCTAGTTTTACAAGACTAGAAACTTACCAACTAATACTTAAACTAATTAACTAAAAACTAGATAAGCAAAGATTAAACTAAATTCAATTACGAAGGGAACTTCTATTTAGTTCAACTCAATTGATCCTATGGTTGATATTATGGAAATAGTGCAATGGATTAATTTTTCTATTGGCTACTAATTCAAGTGATTAGATTCACGTTCGCTGCACTAATCCTTAGAGAACAAACTAACTCAAACAGTGGCCAGCTGTCTAATTTAATTCAATTCACTAGGTTATTTATTCGGGTTAATTTAGACTTGTAATGGTTAACTAATTTGGTCCTTTAATTAACCTCTTCTTGATGGTCATCACACAAGCTCACACATGAATTTACTTATTTTTCTATTAATTCTAGTTTCACAGTCGCTAATCATAGTCATATAATAAAGTGGTCACATAAATTATATGAGGTAACAATTAAGAGATGTTCATGCAGCTTAATTATCTTCGTATTAACAGAAAAATAGTTATCATTCACACATACGGTTCTTTAACAAGCTAGAATTAACAAAATCACCAATATTAAATCAATCCTGCCATAGAGCAAACCATAGTCTCAATATTGTCTCCCCAAACAGAAGTTAAAAGGTTTTAGCTCATGATTGAGGTAATTGACAGCACAAAAATGAAATCTAAAAGTCTAAACATGATGAAGAACGATAGATTAAAGTAAGAATGATGTAAATTTGCCTCAAATCTCCTTCGGGATTGGGTTTAGGGTTGTATCTTCGTTCTCCAGATCTCACCTGACTCTAATTCGCAGCTTGCTCCTCCCCAAGGGTTCCAGAATTCCTTGTATCGATCTGAATAGTCGTTTTTATAGATTCATACCGACTTGCCGAGTCCATGACTGAATCGTCGAGTCTCTCACTTAATTCCCGTGCACGGTAAATCAATGAGTCCTTATCTTCTCGATTCTTCGATGCAACTCGCCGAGTAGTCGACCCTACTCGCCGAGTACCTTGTATTTTTAGCATTTTTCTTCTTTGTTCAACTCCCGAGCTCCCAACCGCTTCTCCTGCTTCCTTTTGCTTCCGAGCTTCGCTTTTGGACTGAAAACATAATTCAAACAATTTTAAGTATATTTTGTCCATGATATGCAATAAATTAGCTAATAAATGATAAAAATCCTTACTTAATATAAGGCTAAATAAGCAAATATCAAGAGTCCATCTGCAGGAGCGGTGTCTTGCGGGTGCGCTTGTTATTCCTACGGGATGGCATTTTGCTGTTGCATGTTGATAAGCCAGATCGTAAGTAATGATCGTCATTCCTGGTTGTACTCTATAAATTTCGCGTCTCATCGTATGATTCTCATTTTTTCCATCTACATCCCTATGATGTTTTTATGGTAGTTAGTAATCACAGATTTGGCACTATTGTTATGTCTATCCTTTGTGTATATAGGTTGTTTTGGTTTTGAGATTCTTAAGTATCTAGTGGTTTCGAGGGATCGGTTGTGCATATAGTTGAATTTATGCAATAACATGAAATAAAGATAGCACATAATTGTTCCATTGGTAAGTACCATCTTAGTACACGAAAAAGAGTCATGTCGGATAGTAGGGGGAAAAAGAAAAGGTTGATCCTAATTGTGGTGGAAAGTGTTTGGTGGTGGTGCTGACGAAGTGGATGCACCTCGGAGACGAGCTATTTTTTGCTCGGTATCACGTAGTCGTACCTCCCAAAATAACTGTCGCGCTCAGGAGTCTCCGTTCACCTCCTGTGTTTGTCTCTCATCTCTCTCAATAGCAAACTGCATTTGTTTCGTTCGATTTGGGTGTCCTGAGCTTGGTTATTAATACCCCGGGTGCACCGGACCATGACTGGGAGGGCCCGGTCAACTGGTCCTCTATAACTAAGATCGAAGAGACCTCGGTTCCTACCGTAGTATGGTCGTACCCCTGCCGATGACTCTATCTCCAAATATCGTGTGCCCAAGGAGGCATGGAGCCACCGGGGCCCACACGATAAGTCGATACTCTGGCCCTACATGGAGGATTGATGACATTGGATTCTGCATCTCAGTCATCATCTTCATTGCCATCGGTCTCTTCCTCTTCGAGGTCCACTATTGACTCGGTGGGTCCATCTGCAAGTTCTACTTCGTGTTCCTCCTCTGGTTGTTCCTCTAAGTCTCCTTCTAGGTCTTCCTCTGGGTCGAGCCACTCTGTTATTCCCTGACTAGGGAGATAGGGGTTTCCTAGCTAATAATACTCGTCTATAGTGTATTGCATGAAGGGGTATAAACACTAGAAACAAATAGCATACCAATTACTCCTATAGTAATTTAATTTTGTTTAGGTTTGGTTCTATAAGCTCTTTGGATAATTAAATGGTGAGTTTTAGATTCATTGTCCATCACGATTACTCCCGAACACATGTTGGTCGTATTTTGAATGAATGTAGTTGATCATGCTACATTCACCCCCAATACGACTACATAACTGCCCGAGTTTATTAGCGATGTTCAAATCCTCCAAAGACTTTTACTATTCTTGTTGTGTTATTATGTTCAGAGTTGTTTAGTCCCATTGTATTTATAGTTCCATATCATGTATGATTAGATATGCTAGTTTAATATAAACAATGCTCTGATACCAATCTGTCACACCCCGAACCAGATGGCAGAAACGTCCGAGGGCTTGTGCGTGACTTCATCTTGAAATATCATTAAAATGAATATAAATGAAACATAACATCATCATCATCACACATGTAATACAACAACATTCATTTTTTACATCGAGTATTGCTTTTGAATATTACATGTCAAAATAGTAAGAGTATGATGAAACAAAATATAGCACAATATCCATTAGTTTGTTTCGTTCATCCTGCTTCAACGGCTTCCTGAGAATACATGTTATTTTGAAAACGGTCAAAATAAAAATGTTGGTGAGTTCATAAGCATGTTTGTGAAAATGATTTGTATAATTTTGAAAACCACCAGAAAATCCTATATTTTCTGCAAACTGTTTAGTTTGTTTGTGTCAGATCTTGTATTAATGCATGTATGTTATTGTTTATTTGACTAAAAGGGTAAAGAGAATGTAAAGAGCATGTAAAGAGAATGTTCCCAGATAACCCGATGTTGTCTGTAAAAGAGAAAGCTGCCTACCAACCCCCGGGGTTGAGTACCAGTACGAGAATGTTTCCGAGTAATCCAAGAGAAAAGAGAATGGTCTTCCGTAAACTTCATAACGTTAATTCCTCTAAGCGAGTCGTCATAACCATACTAAATAATGACAATTTCACATGTCTTGGCATTGTTGGGTGCCGGTTTTGATTTTTTCTTATAAGGTTTTTGTCGCCCTAGACTGAGTTAGTCTAACTGTAGCGAACAACTCATGTGTGGGGTGTCATCCCCGTATAGATCAATACACAAATCCCCGCTCTCCCTCCAAGTGACTCTGGTTATAACTACAGGCTACGGTCGTACACTTAATAGGTGCCAACCGACAAAACTCACTGGATCCTTAATCGAATTTACGCGAAGAAAGGTATAATCTCATTCCAGGCCCAATGAACCATGTAAGTGAACCACTAATGCATCGCTAAACATGTAAATCATTTAAAGGCCCAAATTGAAATGAATTTATATAACATGGGCCCGAATATATATATATATATATATATATATATATATATATATATATATATATATATATATATATATATATATATATATGAAAGGACAACTAAGGCTCATTTCACATGTAAGGTATTTACAGGCCCAAATAGCACACAAATAGTATCCAAGGTCCGTCGCACATGTTAATGGGTCAATGAGGCCCAATAAACATCTAAATAGTACACAGGATCTATCACACATAAAAAAATGGGCCACTAAGGCCCAATAACCTAGAAAATGATCAAATTAATCCGTTTGTTAGTTTATCGTTGGTTTTAGTTCAAGTATTCACTAAAATAGCATAAAAGCCCACTTTTTGTAAAAATGACGTTCTTGGCCCAATAAGCCAAATATTTACAATTAAGGCCCAAATTTTGTAAGAAATACACTTTAGTCTCCATATTGTTCAAAACTTGTGTTGATGACTAGTTTCTGGTAAAAATAGCATTTTAAAACCCATTATTGTCAACAATATCATTCTTGGCTTGATTTTTGCGAAAATACACATTTTCTGGTTTTTGAGCTTTTCCGACCTAGTTGTTGGAAATTTTGTAGAAAAATTATCGTAAATCGAAATTTGGATCCGTAAATTCTGGAAGTTTGGAAATTTTGTCTACCTTGTTCTATATATTTCTCATAATTTTTATTGGCCTCTAACAAGTGTGAAATTTCTCACCTTCACAGGTTGGTCCGAAATTATTTCAAATCTAATAGCAGTTTTGTAAAATTCTCCAAAAATAGTAGAAAAATCATATGAAAATGTGAGGGTAGTCATTTTAAAGGTATAAATCTGAAATTTATCCATGTAAAACAGTTTTGAAAAATACTTCCATTAAGAGGGTCAAAACAGTTCGAGATTGGGCTAAAATTTTCCTGTCAAAAGCTGATTTTTGAGTATAAGTTATAGATCTTTGAGCACAACACTCATTTTTGCAATTTTAAGTGTATAATTCCCATATCTACAAGTTTATATGTAATATATGTGAACAACATACTTTTCTCAAGGTTCCTATGAATATCCAAGTGATAAACTTTAAGTTCTTAACATATTTTTAGATTAATGAAGTAATCAACACATAATCACCGAATAATTCATGGAAAACACACATAGTCATGCATATACACATAGATCTACACACAGCAAATTGTATTCTCCCCCAAAATCATATGAAAACCGAAAACAAGGGGTATGAACTCACCTTGGGGTGATGGATCGGTTTTGATGAAGAAGTGGAAGAAGATCATTGATCCTAGCAAGCTTTCTTGAGTAGATCTTGAACTTAGATGGTTCTAAGAAAATGATCGACAAAAATATGGGTGTAAGAGGAAATTTTTGAAGAGTTCAAGAAGTGAAATCATAGATCTAAGTGAAAAACTTACCAAAGATGGTGATCTTGAAGAAGAATCTCTTGAAGACACATACCAAATCTTGAAACTTTTAGAGAGAATGAGGAGAGTTCTTGAGAGACTTCTTGTGAGAGTTTGAGAAAATGAAGATGGTGGGATGTTGGTGTTGGCCGAGAGGTAGAGGCAGGGAGAAAGAATGAGAGTTTTTTTTGTCTTATGAAGAGTTTGAGAAGATGCTTGCCTAAATACATGCAAATTATGCATGGATATCCACTAGACTAAAGTGAGGTGTCAAACTCTTAAGCACCCTTTGTTCTTTTTTTTTCTTTTTTTTTTTTATATTGTTGTTGGGCTGAGAGTTGTGCTAGGAAAAAGGGAAATGGAATAGTTTTGGGCCCATTCTAGTTTTGCTCGATTTTATGAAGCTTAATAATATTTTCGGCCCATTAGGCCCCTTATTAAGTTTCTCGGCCCACTAGAAGTCCAATAGGTAATTTATGGTCCATTAGGACTAATGGAAACATTTATGGCCCAACAAGGCCCATTTGGGATAAAAGAGCCCTTTTAGGTCCACATGGCCCAAAATGCTAAAGTTTTATGAGTGTGGTCCATTTACAGTCCAATTACGGTTCCTAGGCCCAAGATAGTGAGGTTGGAGGTTTATTGGTCTGTTAGACCCAATAAGAGAATCCTAGTCCATAATGAACTTAATTCGGGATTTCTAGGGTTTCCAACCCTTATTTGAACATATGAGATGTATTTGAACGGGAATAGAGTATGATATTCGCTTAGAGTACCAATTATTATACTAGTTGAATGATTATATGAGAGTGGAATTCCCTAGCAAAAATGCTAGTTGTGATAATATATATGCGTACGAACCGTACAATGTTTCCATGTGTAGTCTCCTCAGTGTGCTACGTCATCCCGTATCTCGATGAAATCGGGTGTCTGTGCTCGCGGCGCACCATGCGAGCACACATGACTGGAATATTAAACTTTGAAATTTTGAAACTCTCTCTTAGGAACTCTGTTTTCTACAACTTTTATATATCATTGTGGATCTCATCGTTCTCTACGAATTTCCTTTTGGTCGTTTTTGTTGGTTTTGAATCTCGTTTTTCGAGTAGTTTTTATTATTGTTAAAAATCATATCTCCCTCATATGATTCCTATTTTAAGCATTATCTACTTCATAATTGTTACATTAAGTACTAGTATGTTTGTCTAGTTGGCAAATTTTTCTAAAATTCAACCGATCTTTTTGTAGTTTTCATCGTTGAAATTTTCTAAGTACAACAGACATTTATTTACTATAAATGACATATCATGCTCATACTGTGTCGGATTTTTGCGAAACTTATATTTCTGGATTTGTGGTAGTGTTGAGTATCTAAATATGTTAACTTGCTCGCAAAGTGATGCAACTTTTTGTGCACTTATTTTTAAGCCTATGGTTTGACGATAATAAGAGTGATGGTTGAAATTTTTGGCGTTTACAGGATCGTATTAAAATGTTTTTACGTTGGTTATCGATGGTGGATAACGATGAAATTTCGGGGTTGTGACATCCTCCCCCTGTTGAAGGAAATTTCATCTCTAAAACTCGTGCTTGACGTGAAGGCACTTGGTTGGGAGTAACATAATGGATTTTAGCATTCGGAAGTTATGCATATGGCGTAGTCTTAGAGGAGTCTTCTCTCTTCTTAAGGTTTATTTTTGCAATGAGGCTTGGAATATTTTTATTTATTGTCGGTTATTTGTTGATTAGTGTAGGGTTGTGAAGTAGTTGGATGTATATTCCCACTTCTATTTTGTTTAACATTAAGAGGAAATCCATTCCTATTTTTTTTACACTAAGAGGAAATCCATTCCTATTTTGTTTCACACTAAGAAGAAATCTATTCCTATTTCGTTTTACACTAAGAGGAAACCTGAAGTTTCTACTGATCAATCATGCTAAGGTTCCCTTGAACCTTTACTTTTTTGTTCCACGATCTCATCGTTTATGTTTTAGGAATGGTTATGTGTTTGCTTTATGTTGTGATTTTCAGTTTCTTTTATATATTGTTTTATGCTAGATGTGGTGGTTCTCCTTATCGGTTTATCTTATGCTAATGTTACCTTCGATCACTTGGCCTGTCTTTGTGGGCTCTTGTAGAGTTCTCTCAAGGTTCTACTCCTAACTAACTGGTGTGGGTTCTTCGGAGACATTTGGGATCTACTTAACCTAGCGGTTTGTCATGAACCTCATAGTTTTGCGTATTTTTGAATGACTGAATCTAATATATTTCCTAACCAAGTCTACACGTAGTAGTTGTTTATCATGAGAGTCGGATTTATATGGCTTTTAGTTGTATGGACTTTCTTGCCATAGGTTTCTAGTTTTTGTCTTCTATCTTCATTGTATGGTTTTGTGGGCATGGGTTCATGGAGTGGGAGTTTCTTTAGGATTACAATTTATCTTTCCCTAAAATGGTGTGTTCTATCTTAAATGGTTTAGGGTCTCTTAATCCTAGAAGGCATTCAAGCCCTTCGGTTTCTATCTCTTCGGGTGCTTTTTCACTCCACAATTTCCTAGTATTGTCGATTGGGAAGCGTTTATACTTATATTGGGTTTGACAAGTGTTTCCAATTTTTGGTTTATCTATGTGGGTAGAGTTCTACTATTATCCTGTTATGCCTACTTTTGTTGGAGGGTGCAATATTTATCCCAAAGATTTAAATCTTAGTGTTTATACTAGTTCAGTGATATACTATAGGTGATAATATAAAACTAATTCTTTCTTAACACATTTGGGGGTTCATATGATGGCTTTTATTTCTATCGCCTAAGGGTTTAAGCTATTTGCTCCATTTTCCCTGTGAACGGATTCTGACTGGTTACTAATGAATTTCAGGTAGACATTTCTTGGTTGCTACACTCTTAAAGATATTTTCCTAAAATTTTGATGGTCGGTTAAAATTTCTTAGCAACTTATCTACTTATCGCTTTCCAAGTAGGTTGTTGACACAAGTTAATTTTCATTCTTTCGTTTGTTGGTTTATGCCCCCTTTTTGGTGCATCTAGAGCTTGTTTAAATTGGAAGGATGAGTATTTTAGTTAAATTTCTATGGTTTCAGACTTGAAGAGGTTAGGCAAAATAAAATAAATATTTTTGAGCTTCTTGGAATGTGTGTCGCGCGTAATAGGGCCAGGTATAAAATAAGCATGTTGGTCCCCCCTTGGCGACATGCACTTTCGATTCCTATTCCACCATTTGTGATTTTTGGGCCACACAAGAGGTTTACACGCCATATTTTTGGGTTTTTTCGTTTCCCCCCATCCAATTCTCCTTCCTTCTAGGTACACGTGCCCTAATCCTTAGCATCTTTCAATTGATAATGGATTCAAATTTCCCATTTTTCAGATTGTGAGAACTTTTGGATTTTTCAAAATTTGGTGTGATAATGTGAAATTTATGGGTTAGATAGATAGTATATCGACCGATTCTAGCAGCTATATAGTCCATTATCATTAAAACTCGTTATGCTGCTCTAATTCGAAGCATTTCGGGTTTTTGTGAAAAACTTGGGGTTTCGGTTAAATCCGGAATTCTATTGTTTTCTAAGTCAAATTGGTGCTATAATTTACCTGTGGGGTACCGATTATTGAACCCCTATGCTTCCTAGGCTGAAATTTGGAAAAAAAAATGGGACTAATTCCGATTTGTTCTATGCATATTGAAGGAACATATAGATTCACAATTCAAACAAAGACAAGATTCACAAGAACACACGATGTAAATAAGATTTCAATTTCATTAATAAGAAAACTTGAACAATTTGATACAATGTAAAGAACAATTCTATACACAGAACTCTTACCCATTCTTCTATCTCATATTCCTTTATATAGGCATCACAAGAATATAAGAAACATCTCTAGCCAACAACTAAGTTGCGAACTTAAGGTAACAAAAATGTGCGAGATCGCAACTAGACTCACACAAACTAAAGACATTACAAACAAGGCCAATACAAGTAGACACAACAAAAACTACGAACTTCGCAATCTCTCCCTTTGTGTCAATTTGCTTCATTTTTCTTTACTTCGGTTTCTTTGTACATTCAAATACTTTCGGAATTGTCTTCAACAACACTGAACGAACTTTGATCCAACACTTGATCATATTTGAAACGTATCTCACATCATCGAAATAACTTTTCTTGTACTTCATAGCATTTGACAAGATTTGATTTAAAGCCACAGAAGAGTACAAGTGCTTATCAATCAAATAAAACATGCACTTCTATACTTATGTTAAATACGTTGTATTCTATAGTGTTTTTGTTTTTGGTAGAGTTAGTGTTGACAACATCAAATAAGGGGAAATTGTTAGGACCCTTGTGATTTGATGTGTCAAAAATTGTATGTCAGCGAATGCTGCTACTGATGGTATCAGTGTGTATCCACTAATGTCATTAGGTGTACCATCCTAAAAACTAGAAGGTAAAAACATCATTTTAATATAATCAAAACACTCATTTATCTGTTATTCAAACATTTAAAAGTATGTGAGAATAAAACAACTATTAGAGTAAAATCCCAAAATCACGAGTTGTAGAAAACACGGGTGTATGCGTTGTGATCAAGCTTGGCCCTTCCCTTTCAAACCGGAAGTACCTAAAATTATATACCACAAATGTAAGCATAAATCTTAGTGAGTTCCCCAAATACCACATACCATACATAATATATGAGCCATATATATATATATATATATATATATATATATATATATATATATATATATATATATATCAAGCATACAAATAGGAGGTGCTATGTGCCAACCATAGTCTTGCCATTATGCAACGAGCCGTGTCATGGTCTTTCCTTGCCAAGCCGAGGACCAAAACCCAGGGTCTTACAGACAAGTGTCAGGAGCTGCCTCTTGTTTTTTCATGCAAGCATCACAAAGTCAACTAGCATACAATCTACCACTACTTATCTAATTAACTTCCAGAGTCCATACCCTTGTCTTGCATATAGATTGTCAGGAGCCACCCCTTGGTCTTTCATACAAATGCCAAGGGCCACCCCTTAGTCTTCCTACAGTACATAAACCAAATGGGCTGGCATCGGTGCCTTCAACCCATAGTACAGTGAGGAGACTCGCCTCGACAACTAAACCCACTGATATATCTTTGACTGCAGATCCGCTAGAATCCCTGCACTATCAAACATGAAAACATTTAATTAACATTTAGGCTCCAAAACCAAAACCATCAATCCATATATAGGGTAAAAGGACTATTTTACCTCTCACCTAGTTTGGTCCAAGACTAAGGGCCAAAATCACAATCAAAAGGCCCTCAAACAAAATAATCATCCAAGGCCTATTTATGGCCTAATTTTCCAAATTGGGCCCAAACCGTTACATGGGCCTTACCATAAAGCCCATTAACTTTTCCTTAATCCAAAACACTTATTCTCAGATGGCCCAATAATGCCCCAAGCAACTAAGCCCAAAAGATAGCCCAAACCCAAAATGACACCACAAGGCCCAACTATCCAAATTGAGCCCAAACCCATCATGGGCCTAAACCGAGAAGGCCCAATATCCAAAAAGGCTCAAAATAACCATTGGTCAACCCTGGTCAAACTTCTGGTCAAGGGTCCATGGACAACAAGTCAATAAAACAAGAAAAGTCCAACAGGCCGAGTACGCCCCGCGTACTCAGCTTGTGCGCCCAGCATACACCCTTTGCGGCCAGTACTCACAGCGAACTTGATGGGTACGTCGAACGTACTCCCCTGAACCCCAATCTTCTTCATTAAGCACTTAACCACTTAATACCTTGCTCCAAATTCTTAGATCTGACTCTTATTGATGACTTAACACGTAAAGTTGGCAAATTTACTTGCATGCATGGCTTAATAGGGCACTAAAGCTCAAAAGAGCTTAATGAAGGGTCTTTACACATGCATGAGTCCAAATAAACCATAAAGACACATATTTATGCCTTTGGGACACCTAAAATGTCCACATCTACAAGATCAAGCCACTAAAACAACCTTAGCTCACAAGGACCAACCATAAGAGGCTAAAATGACCATAATCAAACCCAAAAGAAGATCTAACCAAACAGATGACAGTATCAAAGCTTTTTACCTTCAATAGATTGCAAAAGATGGAAAACTTCTGGATCTACAATCTACCTTCCAGATGGTGATTCTTTAACAAGCTCCAAGCTCTTCAAAGTACACAAAAATACTCCAAGAGCCTTCATAATGGCATAAAAGCTCCAAGATAAAGGCTAAGGGTCGACTTCTATGGTTTAGGAGGCTTAGAGGCTGATAAAAGACAAGGCTCATGAAAGAAATGTTGTTTAAATATAGCCAAGGACCAAAAATTAGGGTTTCATGGCTGAAGGGAGTATGCCCCGCATACCCCTTGGTACACTCGGCATACTTAAAGACCACTCGCGACCGTCTTACTCGGTACCCCCCGCGTATTAGACGGTCCTCCAAAACTCTCAACTGTATCCGGCTCTAACTCCTTCGTCCTAAGTCCGTTTCCAACGAACATTATATCCACGGAAAGGTGACCGAGAAGCCCTACACTTCTAAAAACTCACCCTTGCCTTAAAACTTCTCGAACAATAGCCCAAAATTCATAAAGGCCCAAACCAACAAATTACGATTATGCCCTTAGGCTCGAAAACGCCATCAAACACTCATATGATTTTAACTATAACACCCACATCCAAAAAGGGTCAAATCCATTTTTCCCAAGGCCCTAAGCCTTGTAATAATTGATGATTGGGTTACAGCCCCGAATAATGATGCAAATCTGAAACCGAGTGTTACATTAGGAACCCTAATGAAGTCTGACATAAGATAAAACCCTGCACTGAGGATATGATTTCCTTATTCAAATAATGATTGTATTGAAGAATGGGTTTCCATTTAACAAAAGACTCCTACTTTTCTGTAGGATTGGTTTCGTTTTGTAACTATCTTTTATTAAGATAGAATCTTTAGTCTTATATATATATATATATATATATATATATATATATATATATATATATATATATATACCCTCTTGTGTAAAGGGTTATCGATCATGAGTATGTAAGTAATCAGAGTTTGTTCTCTGATTGCTCTTGATTTTACGAAACTAATCTATCGATAAAGTTTAGTTTCAAATTATTCTTTTTGTTCTTACGGATATTTGCTTGTTATTCTTGATGAATCCGTTGTTAAGGGACCAACACAATCTTGTTACCCCCTTTTATTTGGTAGTGTATTTCCATAGTAGCACATGTAACCCATGAGCAGAGACCGATATAAAGATTTGTCACGAAGTCACAAGGATATAACTCAAATGATATTCTTACAATGTAAGGAGTATTGATTCTATTGAGGCGTTAAATCATTTATCTGAGTATTGGTTGTATTGTAAATCCTATGGCATGAGATAATCATACTAGTATTTGTTTTGAGTTTTAATAACAACCTGTTGTAATTTGGGAATTATAATCGTAACGTATTTGGTCTTGGGTTTTCACTTTGGGAATTGTTATATTCAATTGTAAAGCTTGTGATTTAATACCATTGCACAAAGGTTATCCCGAAATTTTGGTAGAAATGAGAAATACTATAAAAATTTATGATAGCTTTCGTAATATCTACATTGAGTTAGGAAACTTTATTACAAATTAATATATCCTAGCTACCTAGGAGAAGGAGGAAAATTGTGGTTTTACAGGGGACCTACAAATAGGATTAGGGGTGTGTGCAGTGCGGTTTGGTGCAGTTTCGAGTCAAAACCGCAAACCGCACCGCATATGCGGTTTGAATATTTTAGAAACCACAAACCACACCACAGATGTTCAAAACTGCATGATGCGGTGCGGTATGATGTGGGCGGTTTATGCGGTTTAGTTACGGTTTGTGCGGTTTGATGAGTTGTTCAACATTAAATCTATCCAAAAACGAAAAACCTGACCGGGTTAAAAAAATTGATTGCTTTCATTTTATTAAAACAAATACAATTTTCGAGTTAAATCGTTTTTAATAAATTGCTACTCATGCTACTATAGTTTTGTAAGTATCATTGTTATTGCTTTATATTACCATTATAATTGCTATATTCTTGTAAACCATGAGATCTTGATCTAATAGTGATTTAATGTTACGTTATAGATATTTGATTATGTTAGGTAGCGTAGCATTTTTGCATATTGTGTCTATTGGGCTCGGTTAATAGTCCATGTTTTGTTCTCCGGTTTTGGGCCTGTCCAACCGTGAGCTGATAGGGTTTAGTATATAATAATGTGCTTGCATGCATATTAGGTAATCGATTGATAGAGTAACGATTGATAGCTTTACAGATTTCCTTCATCGTTCTTGTAAACCCTAATCCTCTACATTAGAAGTTCTTTATCGAGCTCTTCTGAGGATTGTTTAATAATCATTCGACATCTTTGATCCATTCTTGTGTTCTTGCTGTTTACTCGTTCATTAATTTACCTGTTTTATAGATCTAATCGATCTTCAAGTTAGTTTTTCACTTATCAATTGGTATCAGAGCAGGAGGCTGTGTAATCGATACACTTCTTTTCTGTGAAAAAGGTTTCGATTAGGGTTATTCCGCATTTATTGATATTTATTGAGCCGTCATCTCATAATTGACGTATCTTGATATTTATTGTTTTGCCCTAATTTGATATATTACAAGTCTGATCTTTGAACAGGTTATTCGATCAATTATGGACGAGTCGCAATCCAATCCTATTAATATTTCGAACAACATTGGATCAACAACGAAGATTCCCATCCTGTACACCCATGATTATGAAGTCTGGGCGCATCACTTTGAAGATTATGTTATAGGATCTGAGGATAATGGATACCTCATCTGGGAAGCAATCGTTTCTGGACCCTTTTCTCATTCAGCAACTTCAAGGATTATTAAAACTCAAAAGGAGTATAATGATCTTCTGAAAGATGTTAAAGATATTGCGCAAGACGAAAAAGATAAATTTCAGTGCAATATCAAAGCGTTAAGATTGATCAGATTTGCCCTTCATTCTGATACTTTCAGGCTGGTGAGTTCATGCACGACGGCAAAAGAAATATGGGACAGGTTACGAGAATTGTACTCTACAGATGAAGATTTTGAACACTCCATTCAAACCTTACTCTTGTCCGAGTTTGGTGAATTCAAGCAAGGAGCCGAAGAAACTGTGACTCAAACGTTCAATCGCTTCAATCATCTTCTTAGCAAGATGATCAAACACGACATCGAAAGGAAGCTTATTGAGCAGAAGGTTACATTTTTGAACGGTCTCAGATCAGAGTGGAGAGTAGTTGTGTCCACAGTTAAAGCCCACGAGCAATTTAAATCCTATTCTTTGGCGAAACTGGTGGGCATCCTAAAATCTCAGGAAAAGATCATGCTACAGGAGAAAAGTGTGGTTTCAAGCCTAGGTTCGTTGGCCCTCCTGTCCAAAAGTAAAGCTGTGATGGATGAAGAAGACCTCAACTTGGAGGACTATGACCTCACTTCTGAGGACTTTGCTATGATGGTGTCGAACCCCAAGAGGTTCATCAAGAAGAGATTCCCCACTAACAAGAACCGAAACTGGCAGGGGAGTTATAGTTCTGAAAAGGTCAAAGACGAACCGAAAGCTGAAGAGTCAAAGAAGGAACCGAAGGCTGAAGGAGATTCGGGTGTGAGCTGCTATTATTGTGGAGGAAAGAACCACTATGCAAAGGATTGTGTCCTCAAAAAGATGGCAGAAAAGGATGAGGAAAAGGATGAAGAAGCTTTGTTGCAGAAAAAGTTGGATGAAATCAGGAAGAAGAAATCTACTGCTAACCCTTCTATGAATGCGTTAATTGTGTAGGGTTCGGTGGCTGCTGATGAGTTCGGTGGCGTGGAGGTCTGGTCAACCGACTCTGAAAATGATGAAGTGAGGACGCCTTCTCATGGAAAGGCTTATGTGGCGAAAGAAGAGAGCAGTGGAGGAAGATGCTTGATGGTGTCCGACGTATCTCAGATGAGGGGATACAACACTGATGGTGGGAATGATGAGACGAAGGAGCAACAGAACTTGTGCTTTACAGCTAAACCGCTCAGCGTGCAGTTCAACGAGCTTGATGAACTGATCAAGAAGGTACAATCAGTTTTTGTCTCATTTAAAGTCCCACAATGCTCATATGAAAAAGAATTAAAAAGTGTTAATTCAAGAATCTCTCATCTACATAGTAGTTTAACTCAAACTCGAGTCACCAATTCTAACCTAACTGACCAATTAAGCAGGGTGTCTTCGAAGAGTGAGGAACGACGCATGTGGATAGAACTGAAGGAGTCGGAGTTAATCAAAACAAAAGATGAAAACATTTATTTACAAAGAGACAATTTAAAGATTTTGAAACAGCGAAATGTTTTTTGTCTGATTGCTAAACGTCTTTACACTAATATTACTCAGCTTCATTTGGATTGTGAAATAGGACAAAAGATTCATTGCATGATTCTACCCTTCCTTGAGTTTAAGGAGGATGAAATTGATGCTGAAGCGTATAATTGTGAAAGTGTTATTTCATCTGAGGATGTGAATCCGACGTACATCTATGGACTGGACAAAATCGAATCTTTCATTAAGTCCAAGCACCATAAGGACATGCTTAAAAACCTTTTGGATGAAAATGATAAACTGAAACTGAGAACCGAAACCATACAAAAATTTGACTCTTTAAACGCCAACTTAAGCTCAGAAAATAAAATTGATGTTGAAAATGCATCTGAGCTTAATGAGGACGACAATATGAGTGAAATTTTTGTAGAGGACACAGTTGACTGTTCAGAATTTGTCAAGAGCGAACCTGAAAACCACAAGAATCTAATTTCAGAAAATTCAGTGGAGTTCGCTCGTATGTCCCAACAATAGTCCCCGATTCTTGCAGAGAAGGCAGTAGTATATTAAAAAGTTAGAACCACTCCAAATCAAGTGTACAAGGTCACAGGCGTAACCGAACATCAGACTGCTGAACTCACAGCTATTGTAAATGAGGACAATGCTGATGGCTGCGACGAGTTCTTCTGGTCAGCTCCAATCGATAACGCTGATGAAACGGTAGGTTTGTCTGAAAGGACCTCATGGAAAAGCAAAGGCAGATATGTGCCAGAACCATTGAATAAACCTGATAGCTTTGATGTGCCAAGTACTAGCAGTACGAAAGATGTTCCTCAAGAAAAAGGAATTCCTGCAAAAGAAGACAATCCTTCTAGTGAAACTTCATCAGTTCAGAGTGAACCAGCCAAAGAAAACCAGAAACCGAAAGCTAATATCCATCATCAACCGAAGCAGATGAGAAATCAAAAACGGCAAAGGAATCAGAGATACAGGAAGAATCTCTCTGAAAGAAAACAGTTTTGGCAATCTCAGAATGCCTATTTCTCACATCAAGACAGGAACTTAAAGTCAGAGAAAAATCCTGTTGAATCGCAAGAGAGCAACAACAACCAAAAGCAGAGGTTCGGTTCAGAGAACTACATCAACCGAAATCAAAGGTTCGGTTCTGAGAGCAAAAGAGATCAAAACTCTAAGGTCGGTCCCACCAATGATCAAAAGCAAAAGGGTCACCTAGAGTCTTCAACCAAGAAGTCATCTCAATCTAAGCCCTCTCATTCTAACTCCTCTAATTCTTCTAATTCTTCCAATTCTTCTCCACCTCGTTCCAAATTCCATTCTGTTCCTAGTCAAAAATCTCAAACATCAACTGAACAAAAAGGAAAACAGACGGTTTCATCAGCTAAACCAGAGTCTAAACCGAAAGCATCGAATCCGAATAAAATTAAAGTTTTTACCATCAAAAAGAAAGATGAAACAACACTAATAAAACGAACATATCTTGTTGACATCTCTCTAACTATTCTTGTTCCTGTGAAAGGCTCACGTGGACCCAAGAAACTTTGGGTTCCTAAATCTGCTTAATTTTTGCAGGTTATCAGTGACGAGCAGTTTGACGAAGAACGGTACATTGACAGTGGCTGCTCGCGTCACATGACAGGAAGGAAGGAAGAGCTAAGGGAATATAGGTCTCTTTCAAACGGTGGAAACATCAAGTTCGGGAACAACTCCTTCGGCACCATAAAAGGATATGGAATGATTACAAACGGTGATTTCACGATAAGGAAGGTTGCATACATGGAAGGACTACAACACAACCTCATCAGTGTATCTCATCTTGTTGGTGGTACCGGTCTTAAAGTCTCATTCGACGATGAGGGTTCTGAAATAATTGAGAAGAAGACGAAAAGAGTTATTCTCAAATCCGAGCGTAAAGGTGAAATGTTTCCCCTAAATCTCAAACCCATCAAAGGAAACCCAGCTATCTGCCTGTTATCCAAAGCACAATCTGACGAAAGCTGGTTGTGGCACCGAAGGCTCTCTCATCTTAACTTTAAGGACATCAACAAACTCGTAACTGGAGGTCATGTTCTAGGGCTTCCATTACTCAAGTACAATAGAGATCATTTGTGTGCTGCATGTGAAATGGGGAGGCAGAGTCGTCAAAGTCATCCATCTATAATAAACACTAAAGTTGTTGAACCACTAGAATTACTTCATATTGATTTGTGTGGTCCATCATCTATCGAAAGCATCGGTGGTAGCAAGTGCATTCTTTTTATTGTTGATGACTTTTCACGTTTTACATGGGTGTTCTTTCTGAAGCTTAAATGTGAAGCGACTCACGAGCTAAAGGTGTTCATCAAGCAGATTGAAGTACAACTGAAGAAGGTCATTCGCAACATCAGGAGCGACAATGGATTGGAGTTCAAAAATAGAGAATTCGAAGAATTCCTAGCAGAAAAGGGAATTAGTCACAACTTCTCAGCTCCCTACACACCTCAACAGAACGGAATTGTCAAAAGACGAAACCGATCTTTGTGTGAAGCAGCCCGAACCATGCTAAGTTTCGCTTCCTTACCTTTATACTTTTGGGCTGATGCTATTTCTGCTGCTTGTTTTACACAGAACATGTCATATCTCAACAAGCGCTTCACTCTCACTCCTTATGAGATCATCAACAACAGGAAGCTGAATGTCAAATTCTTCCATGTATTCGGTTCACGGTGTTTTATCTTCAATTCTAAAGAAAACCGCAACAAGTTCGATGTCAAAGCCGACGAAGGGATATTTCTGGGCTATTCTCTCACTTCTAAAGCGTACAGGGTATTAAACAAGCGTTCGAGGAAAATAGAAGAAACTTACTACGTGACTTTTGATGATAGCTATGTCAAAAAGCTAAAGGTCAACGAAGACACAGCTGGAGAAATCTTTCCTCAAATTGGCCAAGTCACAGCCTCGATCGCCAATTTATTCGAGAAATTCATGGAGCTATTTGATGAACCAGAGAAGGCCACTCTCTCTGAAGCCAGTGCAGCAGACAACAAGGTCGATCATATGAAGCAAATTGTTGAAGACGCTGCAAGGAGAATGAATGAAAGAGGATCAAGTTCTGACGAGCCTCCATCACCCAATGCTTCAGTCGAGGGGGAGGATCCGCCATCATCATCCCAGCCGAGCTCACAAGTTGAGGGGGAGCTAAGGTCTCAAACTGCTCCTGAAAGCACTTCACCAACCGAAAGTGCCTCACCATCCGAAGGTGCATCAACGCCCGAAAGCTCAGCTCCACAAGAAACCTCTATAGCTCAAGATTCTCAAGACATTCCTGTAAGATCATCTATCGAGGGGGAGCAAGCCGATATGTCTTACGACTATGAAAGCCAATCCGAACCAGAAGAAATGATAAACGCTGAATTAGATCCAACCTTTGATCCAAACTACCTTCCTCTCATCAAATAGACCAGAGATCATCCTGTCTCTCAGGTTGTTGGTGATGTATCTGCAAAGTTCTGACTCGATCACAACTCAAGACAAAACAGACTTCCTTGTTTTCAAAAGTCGAATTCTGCATGTTTAACTCATTCGTATCAAAAGTTGAACCAAAGACAGTTAACACTGCTCTTGATCACTCCGATTGGGTTCAAGCTATGCAAGACGAACTGAATGAATTCGAAAGGAACAAAGTTTGGCGACTTATTCCAACTCCTCCAGATGCCTCGGTTGTTGATCTCAAATGGGTCTTCAGGAATAAAATGGACAAGGAAGGAAACGTGATTCGAAACAAAGCACGTCTGGTAGTGAAAGGATACTGTCAGGAGGAAGGCATTGACTACGAAGAGACTTTCGCTCCTGTAGCTAGGCTGGAATCAGTTAGAATATTTCTAGCCTATGCTACCCACAAAAACTTTGAGGTCTACCAAATGGACGTCAAATGTGCATTTCTCAATGGAGAACTCGAGGAAACTGTGTACGTGGAGCAGCCTCCTAGATTCGTGAATGAAAAGTATCCTAATCATTGTTACATTTTGGATAAAGCCGTGTATGGACTGAAACAAGCTCTGAGAGCCTGGTATGAAACGCTGACTAAATTTTTAAAGATGTCCAAATTCAAACAAGGTTCGGTTGACCCAACCTTCTTTCATAAGAAGGAAAGTAACCACCTTATGATTGTTCAAATTTATGTCGATGATATCATCTTTGGCTCAATGGATCCTAGCCTGACAGCTGAATTCAGAAAGCTGATGGAGACTAAATTCGAAATGAGCTCAATGGGTCCTATTAACTTTTTCCTTGGTTTAAACATTAGACAGGGACCCGAAGGCATCTTGATTAATCAGGAAGCTTACACGAAGACTCTCCTTGCAAAATTTGGCATGATGGAAGACTCAAAAGTCAAAGTTCCCATGGCGTTTGGCACCAAGCTAACTCCATCCCTAGATAAACCGGCTGTTGATATTACGCTTTATTGCCAGATGATCGGTTCTCTGATGTATCTTACTGCTAGCAGGCCTGACATTATGTTCTCTTTTTGTTACTGTGCTAGATTTCAGGCCAACCCACGCGAACCTCACATGCTTGCAGTGAAGAATATTCTACGATATCTCAAGCGGACTACCTCTTTAGGTCTATGGTATCCATCCAACTCAGGCTTCTTCGTTCAAGCCTACTCAGATGCAGACCTTGGAGGATGTGGACTAGACAGGAAAAGCACCACTGACGGCTGCCAATTCCTTGACGAGAAGTTGGTTAGCTGGGAATCAAAGAAACAAACATGTGTCTTTGTCTACGGCTGAAGCAGAATACATAGCAGCTGCATCTTGCACCTCTCAAGTGATTTGGATCCAGAGTCAACTTCGAGACTATGGACTCAATATGAAAAAGATCCCAATATATTGGGACTCTGAAAGTGCAATTAGGATCTGTCATAACCCAGTGCAACACTCAAAGACTAAGCACATAGCACTGAGATATCACTTCATCAAAGATCATGTGGAAGATGGAAACGTTGAAGTACACTTTGTTAGAACCACTGATCAACTGGCTGATGTCTTTACCAAAGCTCTTCCTGAAGCGTCATTCAACAAAATTCTACAAGGGCTAGGTATGATGGAATCAGAGTCAGTACCACAAACTACCTCTCAATCTCACAAGTAAGAAGCGAAATAGACCAAACGTTCGGGTTCGGTTTTTGTACTCATGTACCGAAATGAACCGAACGCTCAAGTTCGGCTGAATGATCTGCACTTCGCTCCTCAATTAAAGGTAGTTTTCTTGGTTGTAAATTTCATGTATAAGTGTTACTATTTCATTTCTTTTTTGTCAAAGTATTTCCTTTTTGAAAATCTAATTTCTTCGGTATCCGAAATACACCGAACGTTCGGGTTCGGTTTTCCAAAATTTTTCAAAACCGAAACCAACCGAAGGTTCAGGTTCGGTTTTTCAAAATTTTTCAAAACCGAAACCAACCGAACGCTCGGGTTCGGTTTTCCAAAAATTTTCAAAACCGAAACCAACCGAACGCTCGGGTTCGGTTTTCCAAAATTTTTCAAAACCGAAACCAACCGAAGGTTCGGGTTCGGTTTTTCAAAATTTTTCAAAACCGAAACCAACCGAACGCTCGGGTTCGGTTTTTCAAAATTTTTCTCAACCGAACGCTCGGGTTCGGTTCCAAAGTTTTCCAAAGTTTTTTTTTTCCCAAAGTTTTTTTTTAAGTTTCTTTCTCAGTCTTATTTTTTATTTTATTTTATTTTTTTTATTTTTTATACATCAAAAAACTCCAAAATATTTTGTTCTACTATCAAAAACTCCAAAAATATTTTTGTTCTCTATTTACTTTTTGTCATTAATTTTTATTTGTGTGTTCGTTCGTTTATGGGGAATTTGTAGAATTAGTTAAGTGTCCCTAGAAGCATGCTGCTGTATGTGCCCAAAGCCTCATTAGATTCTGAATAATAGCCTTAATGACTTGGTATACACAAACCTTGTCTTCCCAATTAGGTTACCACACTTATTCTAATCGTAAGCTACCTAACTCTCTTCTCACATGAGATAAGAGTTTTCTGCTTGGTCCCACTTTTCGCAGTAGAGGTACTTTGATTTCTTACACCATCTCTATTACATTTCTCCATTAAATTCGTTTCACCAACGTAACCCTTGAGACTCTCAGAAATTACCACTGAGGTTTATGGTTACTCAAAAACTGTGTTTGTGATCTTAGTTTCGTGCCACTACGAGCTGAGTGAAACCCAAAGTTCAATACCAATTCTGAATTGACGGCGAAAATTAATTTGCTCAAGCTTTCACTAACGAATTGACGGACATATCCTCATGAAATCTCAAGTTTTTATTTTGTGTGATTTCTATGAAATTGTTAAGCACCATAACATTTCTTCCCTTGGGATCCAGTTTTTAATTTTTTTTTGAGATTTTATATTTTCCAAGCCACTTTCAAATTATTCCCTACCTACTTGTTCAACAGACTACACCGGTCTCATAAGTACTTTGTTCACTTTCTATCTTATTTCAAGATTAGGACTGTTGAATCAAAGCTAAAGCCACCTTAAGAAGCCTAATTCAAAGAAGCCTTTCAACACTTCTTAATAAGTGTTTGATCGTTATTCAACGGGAAACCACACTAACACTTTAAGGTCTCTCTTGACTTTGAAGGAAGAGATTCGTGCCCGGGATCATTTGTTTCGTGTCTTTATTGACATCACAATTATTCCTAAAGAGATTTGCTTTATTTGTTTTCTTTTTACACCCTTAGCACGAAAATCTTTGATTTTCCATAATTCTGGTACTAATAATTACAGGCTTTTTCTTTGGATTGGTAATTAATTATAAGATGTGGTCAAAATTAATCCACGTGGGCGTGTTATTCAAAAGATGTCGTTACACATTAAAGGGATAAGATGAAGCGTTGCTGACTCAGGCGGGAGATTAATTGATTTGATTTCAAACGGCGGAACAGGGAAAGCGTGTGAATTTGAAGCGTCTAATTCCTATCTGACGTCGCAGACGCGTGTGCGAATTTGAAACGGTTCCTCTCTGGCACAGAAAGGCGCGTGTGAATTTGAAATGGTTTAGCAGAAACGGCGCTTGATGGGAGGCGTGTTCTTCGGAATCTGACACTCTCTCTCATGCGTGATCATCGGTTCCACAACTGTCACGCATCAGTCACTCTGAAAAACTCTTGGTATTTCGATAGAAGATTTGGGAAGATCCTTCTCTCTCCTTAAACCCCAGTATAAAAAGGCGTTAGCATCTACCATTTACCTCTTTACTGCAATCAAAATTCCCAGAGCAAAAGAATTCCCTGAACCCTAACTTTTCATCATCTTCTTCCCTCTCTTCAACAATGGCAGATTCATCCTCCGTTCACGCTACTTCTCATATCCTGCCCATTCGCCCTCAGCAATGTCTCATCATTGACTTAACCCCTCACGCATATGACTCCTACATGGTCCCAGTCATCAAATGTTTGAAGTATTCGCCAATCGCACCTGCACTTTCAAGGGCAGAATCAGTGCCAATGGAGTTCCTCTCACAGATCTACACGATGGCGCATTATGACAAAGTCGTCGACAGGATCTTTTTCGAAGTTGCTCATCACAAAGCCTCTATTTCCAAGCAACGATTTGCCTCACTACTAGGGTTTGAAGCTGACCCTTCAAGGGTTAATCCGAAGACTATTCCGATGGGGAATCTCTTCAATATGTTCTATAATATGGGGTACACGGAGGCGCTCACCTCCGTCGCAAAGTTCAAAAAGTCTTGTTTACCGCCACAGTGGAACGGAATGTTCATTGTGCTCTTCAAGGGTCTTTCAGAATGGAGCTCAGGTTCAGATGGCTCCAGTCGACTATTCCTGTCCATTCTGTACGGAGTTTACAACGGTGTCAACGTCGACTATGGGTTGGTTCTCTGGCAACAACTCATCCAAAGCTTATCTTCTTCTTCACGGCATTCTGAGGTGTCGTACGCGAGGTTTTGGACCATCATAACGAAGTGGGTTATGGAGAAGTACAGCATTCCCACTGCTGCCGGCGCACCGATGTCTTCGATTGGGACATTCCATACCACGAAGATCATCGTCTCCGATGCATCGAAATTCCCTTTCAATGGTTCCATTCCGGAGACCATGTACGCTGATGTTCCAGCTGACAGCAGGATCATCCGGACCTACAAGGAGTTCAAGAAGTCTGGTCCGAGGGATCTCACGCCGGAGTTGCTAAAGTCCATTCACGATGCCGATAAGCCTGCTCCGAGAGGCAAAAAGACAGATAAAGGCAAACAAGTGGCAAAAGGGGCTAAAGGCCCTTCTCCTAAGAAGAGGAAGTCTACCAAAGTTGCTCAGTCCCCGCAGCAGAAGAGGCGAAAGACTCAACCCAAGCGAAAGCTCATTATCGCTTCTTCTTCCAGTGAGTCGGAAGGTGAGAGTTCCGATTCGGACGACTCTCCAAGAGGCAACACCCCACCTAGATCACCTACCCCTGATATGGAAATCCATACCTCTCCACTTCCCTCTCCTACTTAAACCATTCCTACTTCCATTCCCACTATAAACCCCTTTACCCACATACCAAAAACCTCATTCCCAATGCCACCACCCATTTTCACAGATGCTACAACAACATCCACAGCAAAGGTTACAACCAACATATCTGATACGGGGGTTCATACCGATGCAACCGAACCACCACCAGCAACCGAACCCATACACACAACCGAACCTACCCCTACTCAAACACAACTCGAACCTACACCTACCCAAACTCAACCTGAACCCACCCATACCACTACACCACCAGCTTCACCACCACCACCATCTCCCGGTCATGCCTCTGACGGAGATAACCCTTTCCTTGGCAGGGAAAACATGACATTTGATTCGGTCTATTACAGTCCGTTTCAAGTGCAAAGCGACGATGATGAGGATGCTCCGGTAACAAAGAAGCACCTTAAGGAGCTACATGAGAAGGTCGACTTGCTCATTGCCTCTTCCTCCAACTCTCAATCCTCTCTCTCTGAAGCTGCTCTTCAGAAGATTGTTGATGCCTTCTCTAGGGCTCAGCAAGATTCAGTCGCTTCTGCCACCGCCGCCATTGACGCCTCGACGAAAGCTTGTGAGGCAGCGACCGAAAAAGTTGATAAACTATTCTCTGACGCCTCTACCCTGTTACAATCTTTGCAGGAGAGTGCCACTGCTACCAAGACAACGTTGGAACCAATTGTTCAACAGTTGGCCACGTTCATCTCTACAGAGTTGAAGTCATTTGCCACCCTTCGTCAATCTCTAACTGACGACAACTCTGCCTTCCGTGCATCTATTGACGAGCGCCTCTCTAAACTCCAAGAGGATCTGGCCGCTGACAACTCGTTGATGGACGTTTTTCGCAAGGAAGACCACCGCCCTAAAGGTCAAGAGTGCTCAACTTTTCAATTCTCAACAACAAATTGACGCTCTTCGATCCGAATGGGAGGTCATCAAGACGTGTGTTTCGGATGTACACTCTGCTATATCCAACATCCTCGAAGCGCACGATCCGATCCTGAACCACTCTGTGAGGCGTACCCTTGCAGAGAAACTCGCTCCTGCCCTGGATCTACTGAGTAAAATTGAAGGGCTACCTAGTTTCGTGTCCACTCCGAAACAAGGGGGAGAAAAGGAGTCCGGATCGCAGCCACCTCATTCCTCGAAGGCAACCCACACAACCGAACCTTCTCCTGCAGGCCAAGCCTCTGGTTCGTGTGTGAAGGACAAAGGCAAGAAACTTGCAGAGGATGAAGAGGAAGATGATCAAGAAAGCATTGCCGACTTGTTGAAACGCAAAAGTCGTCGCAATGTTGAAGATGATAATGTTCGTGTGGTGAGAGAAGCTGAAGAAGCTGAACGCAAGCAGAAAGAAGCGCACGACCTTCTCGAGAGCAGGAAGACTCTTTTCCCTGCTTGGACTCTCGAGAGGATGATAAAGGAGGCAATCGATACTCCGAGCATCTTATGGCTTGAACTGGTAATCTCCTTTGACTGCTACAACTCCGTCGACTCTCAGTTCGACATGCCCTTAACCCGAAAGGCGTTCATCTTTCACGCCTTCGCCAACGTTGCTGAGTTCCCTCATCCTCATCCGAAGGTTGATCGGGAATTGATTGAGTTCTATCTGAAGGCTGCTCAACCCCAGTACCAAACCTGGATCGCTCAGAAGATCATAAATGTTCGGGTTCTGAAGCCATACACTGAAGGGAGATTTATCAACGTTCGGTTCAAAGTGCTCAGAGGGTCTGCAAAAACCGAACATTCCATATCCTTAGTAGATTTACCGAACCTCAACCCCCATGACTTGATCGTTCTGCACAACATCCTATTGACTAATGAAGCTGAATATGGTCCGATCATTGACCATCTCAAAAGGATGTTGGTGTGCTATATCATGGAGGTAGCCCTGATGGATCAGGAGATTGCAACTGTCTTCAAGAAGAAATCGAAGATCTCTCCTGTTGGCTCGGCCAGTGATCTGAACCAGATGAAGATGGGAAAAATTGACCCAAGGCGAAACTCGGTCATGTTCACTAGGAGTGAAGGACAGAAATGTCTCTTTGCCTTAGCTGATAAACATCTTTATACCACTGCTTGTCTTGAGCATGTGCTGGGGATCATCCACAGGTGCAAAGAAAATACAGCGGATGATATCAAATATTTTGACGATATGATACAATGGTACATCCGGTTCAGACAGACAATCCTCGCGCTCATCTCTCATCTGTTTGAGACTGTAAAGAAGAAGGTTCCTGCTGCCGCTGGCCCAAGTAAGAAGACAAAGTGATCTCGCTCCAATTGACGCAAATGGGGAGATTGTTGGGTAGCGTAGCATTTTTGTATATTGCGTCTATTGGGCTCGGTTAATAGTCCATGTTTTGTTCTCCGGTTTTAGGCATGTCCAACCGTGAGCTGATAGGGTTTAGTATATAATAATGTGCTTGCATGCATATTAGGTAATCGATTGATAGAGTAACGATTGATAGCTTTACAGATTTCCTTCATCGTTCTTGTAAACCCTAATCCTCTACAGTAGAAGTTCTTTATCGAGCTCTTCTGAGGATTGTTTAATAATCATTCGACATCTTTGATCCATTCTTGTGTTCTTGCTGTTTACTCGTTCATTAATTTACCTGTTTTATAGATCTAATCGATCTTCAAGTTAGTTTTTAACTTATCAGATTATTGTAAGAATTATATTTATATACATCATTTCTAAATCGTGATTTGAAGTTATAACAAAGTAAAGAAAAAAAAAGTATATATATATATATATATATATATATATATATATATATATATAACATGTGGTGCGGTGCGGTTTTAACCGCAGTTTTATAATTACAAACCGCAAACCAAACCGCATAGTGCGGTTTGATAAAATGATGAACCGCAAACTGCACCACGAAATTCTAAACCGCATTATGCGGTGCAGTTTCGTGCGGTGCGGGCGGTTTGTGCCGTTTGTGCAGTTTTTTGCACAGCCCCAAATAGGATATCATAACATGCCTTTTTATATTATAATGTATGAATATAAGTTAGTTTAATCTACCGATATTCCTCGTTAGTAATTTGTGAAATTGACTTGTTTAAGCATATGTCTTGGACTTGTCTATTGGATTATACTTTTTCTTACATGGATTGTGCATTTTTCAAATTTCATAGATGAATAGTTTTTATACAAAAAGTGCATGTCTTGGAATTGTCTATATGTTTATATTTGTTCTTTTATGGATTGTGCATTTTTTTAAATTTAATAGATGAGCATTTTTTATACAAAAAGTGCATGTTGAAATGTCTTCCGTTCTCAAAGTAACATACTAGTCATATTTCTTGAACTTGTCTATGCTGCAAAACTCTTCCTTGTACTAATGTTCCCTTCTCGATAAACAAAATCCAAGAAACATATCCCCTTCTCAAAGTAGAGGTATTCCTTGGACTAGTTGTATTTCAATTTTTAGGGAATGACCAAAGGTTTATTTTTGTTGTTTTTTTTAATGTCGAATTAGTATACGTCTAAGTGAACTCATGATTTCCTTCTTTTAGAAACATAATATTAGACACCTTGTTAACCAAATCAAATATGTTTACAATAATAATGAAATTCGACTCTCAATCACATTTCATCCACTTCTGTTACTTCCTTATATATATATATATATATATATATATATATATATATATATATATATATATATATATATATATATATATATATGAAGGATCATTTGAGAACTCAAAGTTTCCCGAGAACCTGAGAACTAAAGGTGGAACGTTGGATCAAAGAAAGGAAGGGTCGAGATGCAAGGTGGCGTTTTTGTAAATAAGTAGACAAAAAAAGAAGGACGGGTATCTTAATTAATTCGGCCAGGGGTATTATAGGAATAAAAGTATAATTAAATGATTTATTAAATCTAATATCTGATAAAATACATTTTCATCTCTCTCTCTCTCTCTCTCTCTCTCTCTCTCTCTCTTTCCTCCCCGTTTTCCTCTCTCGCTCAAAGCTACGATCCATCCTCCGATGACTCACCTCAGTCAAATTGCCTCTAATCCTTCTTCCAATTTCATGCTTTTGATTCTGAAATTGCTTTTACTCACACGAATCTGAAATCCCCCAATGATCGAAGTTTCATTGTTGCTGAACTCCTTGATCTCACGTTCTTGATAGAAAACACTTCACTGAAGATGCTTTGATTTTGAATCGTTTATCGTCCATCAATTCGTTCCCTGGAGTACACCGTAATTTCGACTTCATCTTGGCCTCCACTGTGGATTGAAGACCTGGACGAAGAAGATGATCCCTTATTGATCAAAATTTAGGTATCATCTGTTTCTATAGTAACTCCTGACCTTTGTTTGACCTTTATAAATTGCTTTTGCCTAATCATTAAGTTGAACCTATTTAGTCAATATGTTTTTAAGAAGAGTTAAATCCTTGTGTTTATTGTGGGTATAAAAATAGACACCTGTGTTATTGAAAAATATAGATATTTGTTTGCACTCAACATGTTCGATGAAATGCCTCAATGAGAAATATCACATGTTCACTTCACTTTGACTTCATGAATGATGAACCAATTCCAATTTAGTATTCTGAAGATTTTTTTTGTTATATTTTGAGAAATGTAGGAGATATTTTTATTTGTGGAAAACTACAAACTTTTGAGCATATAATATAGTGTCAGAAACTAGTCGTCTTTTACAAATAAATTTTCATAATACAATTTAAATGGATTACTATAGACTTTTGAACATCTGGTATGCTTGTATTTTCTTGGTACCCAAGGCCTAACATATGCTCTAATGTTGTTAATGATCAGTTTTTTCTCAGCCATTTTTACAGGTAATTTATGAATTTGTAGTTATTTACTCATCTATGTAAGAATAAGGAAGAAAATTGTTTAATGTATATCACTTTTGTTCTTTTTTTGAATGAAAACTTCGTTTTCTTGTTTCATTTCCAGCTTTCCTCTATCAAACATGCGTCGTTAGTTCTGTGGTTTTACCTGTAACCAGTTGCTATGCTCTTAACGACTCTAGCCACATTCATAATTTTGTATCCTCCTCAAGTAACTGCAATTTGGAATTAAATTTTGTATTACTTAGTGGCAAAAAAGTTTGTCTTCTCTAACATATTATACATAGTTGCTGGTTTGGACACCCTATTGAGTATGATGGAGTGGTAATTTCCTTTTGTACATATTGATCTTGATATCATTTTAGTTGTTCGAATTTGGGATAGTTCTTTTCACAGTTTTGGTTGTGTTTTATGTTTCATTTCCTGTAGCTTCATTGAGAGTTTGTTTTTGGGATAATGCAGAGAATTTAGAGCTGTAACATTTCTATTAGTCAAGAATGGGGAAGTCTCCTGGAAAGTGGATCAAGACTGTGTTTTTTGGGAAGAAGTCATCAAAATTTAATCTCTCAAAAGTAAGAAAAAGGTTACTTTTTGTACATCATTTGTCTGTTCTCTTAGTATGTGATCCTAATGTCATCTAATTCTTGTAGGATGCTACTTCAGAAATAACAATATCCATCACTGGTTGTAACGCTCTAAAAATTCCAACCAATTTAAACTTTTCAAAAGCTACCCAATTTCATAAAGTTAATACAAAAAGGTTTTCAATACAATAATTTATCAGAGTCTTCCCAGAACCATATCATAAAACATAATCATGAGGATCAGTACGATCATGCCTTTGCCTTGCCACGGTCTCCTGAAGTACCTGAAACATTTAAACCATAACGGTAAGCCCGAAAGCTTAGTGAGATACCTATAATTACCAAAATACCCCTGGAAGTCAACTAGTCAACTCTTGGTCAAAGTCAAAGTCCTCAGTCAAAGTCAACCCTCTTGACTGACTCTACTCACCGAGTCAACCCGTTGACTCGTCGAGTCCCCATACTCTGAAACTCCCATAACACGACTCAACTCGCCGAGTCGCCCTAAGACTTGCCAAGTTCCATAACTCTGAGTCTACACGTACTCAACTCACTGAGTCATCCCTTGACTCACCGATTCACAGCTTAACCAGAAAAGGTTAGGTCCTCACAACCAGACTCGCCGAGTCCAAGGCTATCTTCAACCAACTCGCCGAGTTGTTCTTCTAACTCGTCGAGTTGCTGCCCATCTTCATAAAACTCGCCGAGTACACCCATGTGACTCGCCGAGTACCACTAGCTCTTAACCCATACAGAGGCTTTCCAAGCCATGCAGGGTCTCAAATCCATAGATCTACTCTTATACAAGCCATCCATCACGTAAAGTGGCAAACTTTACGTGAATCCAAGGAGATCTAAGCATAATACACTCTTGGCTAAGGTTTGGGACTAAAAGGCTTCATCAATAGCTCTTGAACATGGACTATATGCTCTTTTGGATCATCACTACTCTAGATCTGAGGTAGCAACCTCAGATCCAACCTCCAAACTCAAGATAGCACTAGATAGATTCCCAAAAATCCCACAAATGACAGATCTAGATGGATAACAGCTCAAGAAACGAATCCTTACCTCCAAAGAAGACTCCAACAGAAGAATAAGCCAAAACCTTGCAAATCCCCTTGCTCCAAGCCTCTTAGTCTTCAAATATTTCTTCAACAAACACTCCTTCAAGATCCAAATGCTCTCTAATTCTCTCACACACGAATATTACGGTTTCTGGACTTCAAGGGATAGCAAAGAGGCTGGGGAGAGGGTATTATGTTCTTTATATAGGGCTCAATACCTAGGATTAGGGTTTTCTCCACACAACACTAACTCGCCGAGTCCAGCCGCCGACTCGCCGAGTTGGCCACTTAACACGCGACCAGAATCGCGAACCTACTCGCCGAGTCCACCCATGGACTCGCCGAGTTGACCATTCACATTTTCACTTTGAACCCTGAACTTGCACTCCTGAACTCGGGATGTTACACTGGTAAAACACCATCAAACAATTTTGGTGCTGATTCAATGATCATCTCAAGTCTAGTGTGCCCTGTAATTGATTCAAGTGATCATACAGAACTTGAAAAGACCTTAAGTGATAACTTAATAACCGATTCACCTGAAAAATGATAATGCAAATGATTATACAGAACTTGTATAATTGATTGTTGCAATTAAACCCTAAAGTTGATGATGAATTTGATAAATAATAACGCAAATAGGAGCACAACAACCAAGGTATATGAATATTATTATTATAATCTTTTTATTTAAAAAAATGCAGAATCTTTACAAACATTCTAATATTTATATTATTTTTTGGACATAAACTAATTATATAGTGCACTAATAATCACCATCTGCTTCTTTAGTATTCTATTTTTGAATTTGTGTTTTGAAATTCAACAAATCTCATATCGTTATAGAAAAAAAATCACATGTATTTCACATATGGATCACATTTGATTCACATGTAAATCATAAGTGAATCACATATGAATTACATGTGATTCACATGTAATTCACATATAAATCACAAGTGATTCATATTTGGATCACAAGTGATTCACATATAAATCACAAGTGAATCACATATAAATCACAAGTGATTCACATATGAATCACATGTAATTCAAATTTAAATCACAAGTGAATCCCATATGAGTTACATATGAATCACAAGTGATTCACATACAAATTATATGTGATTCACATGTAGAACACAAGTGAATCACATAAGAATTACATGTGATTCACTTGTAAATAAATTACATATGAATTACATGTGATTCATATATAATTCACATATGAATCACTTGTAAATCTTATATGATATATACATATGCATTTTTGTGAGTGTTCTTACATTAATCAATTTTTTTAATTTTCTTGTAGATTTTGAAGAATTTGTGGAAAATATTGAAAATGTGAAAAGTGATAAATTGAAGAATATATGAAAATCTTGATATGAAGAAATCATAACATTGTGAATCTTTGAAGCATTATTTATTTTTTATATTTTATTTTTTAATAGAATAAAACACTTGTACTATTATGTTTATAGATTTATTAATAAAAATAAGATTTTTTATAATTTACTTATGAATATTATAGTATAAGAAATATGCATATATTCATTTGAAAAAAATATGCATATATGCACCTAAAATATTGATTTTTTGTTGAAAAAATTAGTGTTTTTGTAAATATTCTAGTTTTTTTTAAAAAATTTACTGATTTTTAAAAATTTGTATACTTTTTTAAAAATGCAGCTTTATTAAAAAAATTGCAGCTTTTTGAAAAAGTTACACATTTTTTGAAAAAAATTTGCAATATTTTAGAAAAAAATGCAATTTTTTTGAAATAATTACAATTTTTTTTTAAATTATTGTTTTATTAGAAAAATTGTAGTTTATCTAAATACATATTTAAAAAAAAAATTGCAGTTTTTTTTTTCAATAAATTTGCAGTATTTCTTTTCTTTTTTTTGAAAAAATTGCACTTTTTTCAAAAATAAACTCAAATTTAAAAAAAATGATTTCCAAAAATGTTAAAATATCTGCAGTTTAAAAAAAATGATTTTTTTTATAAAAACATCCAAAATTTTGTTTTATAATGTTAATTTGAGAGTTTTTTATTAATATTTCCAATAATACAAAAAATTAAGTGAGATTGGTATTATGACGACCATGCCCTTAATGATTTGATTTTGATCCAACATTCCACCTTTAGTTCTTAGGTTCTCGGAAAACTATGAGTTCTCAACCGATCTCAATCCTATATATATATATATATATATATATATATATATATATATATATATATATATATATATATATATATATATATATATATATATATATGACTAGGTTATAATGTGGATGGATAATTATTATGTAGACGTGTGGATAATGCTATTTTATGAAAATTACTAAAAAAATATGTTGTTTAGTAATGTTAATACGTTCAATGTTACAGAACTATTGTTATTTTAATGAATTATCACCCATTCTAATTAATTTTTGTTCTAATTCATCATTTTTTATTTATTTTAATTGTTACAGAATACGACTCAATAAACATCTTGATAACATTGTGACAGAATGAGAATATTTAAAAAAGGTGTATAATAACCTTATAGACGATTTAATTAGTGAAAATGCTTAATAATTAAAATAATTATATAAAATTGAACGTATTCATATTATCAAAAAACATATTTTCTTTGTAATTCTCACAGAATATCATTATCCACACGTCCACACAATAGATGTCAATCCACATTTGAACCTAGCTCTCTCTCTCTCTCTCTCTCTCTCTATATATATATATATATATATATATATATATATATATATATATATATATATATATATATATATATATATATATATATATAGGGGAGGGTTCAATTGAGAAAAAAAAAAGGTTGAGAATGGGGGAATCATTCTCAGCCAATCATTTATTTTTGCCGCGAAATCCTCCAATGTACTGGCAGAAATGGGAAACGAATGCACATGTGTTTTCCAACATAACATATTTCCTTAAACTATGCTAATCATTACCTTAATATATACAAAAAAACACTGTTTTTTTCGTTTTTTTTTCTTAATTTTATAAGCTATTTTTATCAAAAAAACGGTTTTAAATATACCAAAATTCATGATTTTTTATTCTCTACAAATAGACATCCATATTGATATAGTTTTAAGATAAAATAAATTTTTTTTTTATATTTTCAGCTATCGTTATTTATAAATGAATAACAATGCATCAGGTTTTATTACAGTACATTCGTTATTCACTTATGAATAAAAAGTGTGATTTTTTTTTTTTACAATTTAAGTATCATTTATATATTAATATAGCATATAATATACATAGTATATTCATATTTTAATATTGGACGATGAATTCACTTGTGAATATTAACATAGTATATTCAGTTGTGAATATTAGATGATATATTCACTTATGAGTATTAAATAATATTTCATATGTGAATATTAAATAGTATTACATGCTATATCACATGTGAATATTATTACAGAGTATATTCAATTATGAATATTACACAGTATATTCACATATGAATATTACAAGGTATATTCACTTATGAATATTGAAGGTATTTTGACAAATATATATAATTTTTATATGTTATTCACATATAAATAACATACAGACTTGCATATTTGTTTTGTGTTTTTAATAATCATATACTGATTCAGGGGACAAAACATATTCATATATGAATATAACGTGGTAATTTAGTTTATGCATTTCATCAAACAGTTGGAATGCAAATAAGTTAACTATTTTAAAAATGTTAAAAACATCAAGTTATCAATTCCAAATCATCATACACTTCCAATTTCGACTTCAGATGCGACATCCTATCTTTGATCGATTTCTCAATTTGATTTTGATTTCCGGAAATCCGATTTGGAACCTGTGATTACCGATTCTAAGTCCCTCAAATGTCGACTGTGATTGCGAATCCAGAACTCCGATTCCAATTTCATGAACAGCGAAGAAATTCCGGTTTAGTTGAAGAAATTTGGATGATTATTGAAGGTTGGAGGAAAAATTTTGATGATGAACGCACAGTTATTGAATTCTCTATAGTTATGTATTTGAGATTGAAGGATATTACAATATTTACAAGTTTGCCACCGTGTCTTTTATGCTTAGATTAAATGAGTGGTTGAGAATGGTTCCCCTATTCTCAACATTTTTGATTTTCTCAATTGAACCCACCAATATATATATATATATATATATATATATATATATATATATATATATATATATATATATATATATATATATATATATATATATATATTATATCTTTTTTATTATCAACAACACAATCATATAAAATTTATAAGAATGAAAAAATATTGTTGTTGTTGGAAATTACTAATGTTCGAAATAGGATATATCCTAACAATTTAATATTTTCAATGTATTTTTTTTAATATTGTTAATTAAAAAAATATATATTTCTATATATATATATATATATATATATATATAGGTTCAGGTTCATTTGAGACCATTCTAATTTTGTGAGACCGTGAGACCAAATCTAAAAATAATTTTAAAATGCAAAATAAATGGAAAAATCCAAAAATTCTTTTTTTAAATGTTATTTTCGGAACTTGAATTAACTAAAAAAAATATTAAAAAAATATAAAAAAAATAAAAAAAAAAACAAAAAAAAATCCGTTTTTTTTTTTTTAAAAATACGTGAAATATTCTAAATAGAATATTTCACTGACATATTCTAAAAAATAATTTTAAAATGCAAAACAAATGGAAAAATCTAAAAATTCTTTTTTTAAATATTATTTTCGGAACTTGAATTAACTAAAAAAAATAAAAAAAAATAAAAAAAAAAATAAAAAAAAATTCTATTTTTTTTGAAAAATACGTGAAATATTCTAAATAGAATATTACACTGTACATATTCTAAAAATAATTTTAAAATACAAAATAAATGGAAAAATCAAAAAATTCTTTTTTTAAATATTATTTTCGGAACATGAATTAACTAAAAAAAAATAAAAAAAAATAAAAAAAAAATAAACAAATGCGTCTCACGGTCTCACAAAATATAAGTGGTCTCAAATGAACCTAACCCAATATATATATATATATATATATATATATATATATATATATATATATATATATATATATATATATATATATATATATATATATATAGTATATCTTTTTTATTATCAACAACACAATCATATAAAATTTATAAGAATGAAAAAATATTGTTGTTGTTGGAAATTACTAATGTTCGAAATAGGATATATCCTAACAATTTAATATTTTCAATGTATTTTTTATAATATTGTTAATTAAACAAATATATATTTCTAATGATTATCAAATCTCATTTTATAAATAATTTTTATTTTAAATTATGTTTTATTTTTGAAATGACAAACTAACTAACATACTCCTAAGTACAACCAATGTCTTCTAAAAGTCTTGAACTCACAACTTCTTATTTGAAAGAGTCATAGTCTCACAGATTACCTCTAGACCAAAAGCCTTAGGTATTTAAATAATAGTTGACATACAAAAACTTAAAATCAGTTAGATTTTTTAAATATGAGCAGTCTAGCATGCCATTTAAGAGGATAACATCGGTCATTTACATGATTGAAAATTACGTCCTAAATATGAAATGCAATTACCAATAACTGCAATTATTTTCTTTTAATCATTAATTAAAGAAGCATTTTTTAATTCCTCTAATATTGAAGTACATACACAACTGCACCGACACTCAAACTGTCCATTTTAAATTTTATGGGGGTCCAAATAACTTTTGTACCACAAGTGTGTATATATATATATATATATATATATATATATATATATATATATATATATATATATATATATATATATATATATATATATATATATATATATATATATATATATATATATATATATATATATATATATATATATATATATATATATATATATATATATATATATATGAGTAAATTACACGAATGGTCCCTATGGTTTGGGGTAATTTGCATGTTTGGTCCCTAACTTATTTTTTTAACTCGAAAGGTCCCTACTGTTTGTTTTTGTTACGCGCTTGGTCCCTATCTCATCTAAAAAGACTATTTTGCCCTTGATTTTTTAACTTGTTTAAATAAACACATCCCAACCCCAACCCTCTTACATTACCCAACCTAAAACATCATTTTTTCCTATTTAAATAATAGTCTTTTTAGGTAAGACAGGGACCAAGCGCGAAACAAAAGCAAAAAGTAAGGACCAAGCGTGTAACAAAAACAAACATTAGGGACTTTCTGAGTTAAAAAAATAAGTTAGGGACCAAGTGCGCGAATTACCCCAAACCATAGGGACCATTCGTGTAATTTACTCTCTCTCTCTCTCTCTCTCTCTCTATATATATATATATATATATATATATATATATATATATATATATATATATATATATATATATATATATATATATAGTATCCTTCATCGGAATCAGAACAAACTGAAGGAACGAGACAGCACCTGATCAGCATTCAAAGCAAAAGCAGTCTCCTTTCACGACCACTTTTCAGTATCTAATACAAACTTGAGAATTTAATCACGTGCGGTGAACATCAATGAAACGTCATTTAAGTGAGTTTTTTTTTTCTTCATGTATTAACACATCTATAATAAAAATAAGTTTTTGAAGTCAATACAGGCTTAAGGATTTATGAAAATTTTGTTAACAAATCTATATTAAAAATAAATACTTCAAAAACTTATTTTACATATATGGTCTCTCCTGCTGTATAACATCTTTGATTTTCATCGTTTATACTTTTAAATATAAATAATCAATCATATATTAGCAATTTTACATATACGGTCCCTTCTTTTACATATCATTTTTTATTTTAGTTCTTTATATTATTTAATATAATTAATATTAAATATATGATCTTTATTTTACATATTATTTTTAATATAGATTTGTTAACAAATTTTACATATATGGTCTTCTATTTTACATATTTTTTTATCTTCTATTTTTTATATTATTTAATATAAATAATATTACATATATGATTTCTATTTTATATATTATTTTTAATATAAATTATATATTTATAGTTATGAAAATAATATATTGTATATTAATATTAAATAAAATGTATTATTTCTTAAGATATGAGATTGCCAATTTTTTTCTTAATTATTGTCTTTTTGATCTTTCATATTAAGTTGTAAAATAGATAAATTAACTTGTTGATCATGGAATGATATGTTCGAATATTAAATTTATAGCTATCTTATTTATATTATTTAAATGTTTTCAAATTATATTTCACAGCAGTATAGTCAGTATAATATAAATTCTTGATAATTGCTATTTTACTATTCATATCCAATCATCTATTATATTAATTACAAAATAGATTTTTAAATTTTGATTTATACATTTCGGGATGCGTTAATATATTGTTGTATAAATCTGATTGAATTTGTGACAAATTATCTGATGGGTTTTCAGGAAAAGAACATTCCTATGTGCACATGCAAAACCCTAAAACTTTGGATCTAAGTTTCTCTATTGTATATGCAAATTTATCCAAAGCTTGTAAACCCTAAAGTAGGATAAAACAAAACAATTGAATATCAAATAGACAAGTTAGATGAATACCTTGATTGTTTATTATAGATCTTGAAGGTTTGAGAACCTTAGCACCCAAATGTTGTACCTCTAATGAATAACAAACACCAAAAGCAATTGGACGAAACAAGAGAGAGAGGGGAGAAAGAAAAATCGACTCCAAGACATCTAGGGTTAAGGTGTAGCCGAATTCTCATGCCCAAGGGGTTTTTATATAGGTGTGGAAATTAGGGTTTGAATCATTATCCTTATCTGGTTACTTAGCCACCAAGCAACCCATAAGATAATTATAGAACCCCCTTTGGACGAATTCCTTAAGGCCTTATCCTTAGAATTCGTTCACCCTATACTCTAGGGTTTCGTTACCAAACTTTGCAACTATTACATAATTACAAATTCAGCCCCCTTAATTCAATTAACCTCTTTTGACCATTAAATTAATTCTTAATTAATTTTTGATCAATGTTAATTAAATAAATATGATTTCTCTTTTAATATATTAATCTTATAATATATTATTAAACTGTGATAACCTCTTTCTCTTTTATTCATCCAGTCAAGTTGCTTCGGTGAAGGCAACCAAAAGGACCATGCTACAACCAGGTCAAATACATACCAAATACAGTTTTGGACTTAAACACTAATCCAACAGTCTCCTACATGGATAAGTCTAGTAATTATAAATGCTATTATGACTTCAGGATCCGATTAGCAATCGTAGCTCTCGAAAGCCACCGTTGAATGCTGATCTTATCAGTTACATGTCCTTTAGATAAGGGATTGTACAGTAATATGTTCAAGATATCGTGCAGACATTTACATGGAATGTAGTCATACTTATTGTCCAACAATTTGTTTCTCGATCTATGATTCATTTGACATAGAACTTAATTGAACACATCAAGTCAGTCCTGACTGGGCCCGACACATAAGTCAATCCAAATCGTCGAGGGGCCCAGATATCGCTTTTACCCTCTTAGGATAAAAGGAACAGATAAACTTCGACTTATATGCATTTACTATTCAATCATAAAATCATGCACATCAATGCGTTTTATAACATCAAGTTACTGATGCGTTTACGCATTATTAATTCACAACCAAATTGCAAACAATAAACCATATATCTAGGTTTAAAGACTATATGATAAATTCCATGAATAGATGCCAGCAAGCATGGGTTTAATCCAATGCTCAAATCTTATTTCATAAGCACTCATGAACGTTGCATCAAGCTTTTGCTATGTCTAATACATTTTAGACAATCTACAAACCAATTCATGACAGTCTTCTTTCTTACATACTTCCAAAGTATAAGTGACTGTGCACTATTTGAATAATCTTATTATTCAGGAAGTCAAAACATGCAAAGTGAAACAATAGGTAAATAATTAACATAAGACAATAACTTTACTTATAAATAATACTCCTTTATTTAATCATTCAATGTTAATTACAATTTATCTATTACACGTTTTGAAGCTATCTAATCTAAACTAATATCGTCCTTCAGCCCAATGCTCCTAGCGTGCTACAAGTGCTTAACCCTACTCAGTCCCTTCGTAAGGGCATTTGTTGGGTTATCCTCTGAAGATACCCACTTCACTACGAGGAGTCCCTCTTCCACCCGATGTTTAATAAAGTGATATTTCCTGTCGATATGTCAGGATCTGCCATGATCCTTTGGTTCCTTGGTCAAGGCAAACACACCTTCATTATCATAGAAAATTTCCATAGGCTCCTTTACGGCTGGAACAACTCCAAGGTCTCCGATGAAGTTCTTCCAACCATATCGCCTCCTTTGACGCTTCGCTCGTTGTTATGTACTATGATTCGCACGTTGAATCATCTACGATCTCCTGCTTGGAACTTTTCCAAGTCACTGCTCCTCCATTTAGGGTAAAGACTTAGCTTGACTGAGATCGATAATTATCTTGGGCTGTCTGAAAACTAGCATCACTATACCCTCACACTCTTAAATCATCACTCTCACCGAGGACTACAAACCATTCCTTGGTACTTAAGAATATTCTTGACTGCGGTCCAATGTGCTCTACCAGGGTTCCCTTGATATCTGCTGACCATGCTCAAAGCAAAGGCCACATCAGGGCGAGTACAAGTCATACAATACGTGATCGAGCCAACTGCGGAAGCGTATGGTACTCGACTCATTTCAGCAATCTCGTCCTCGGTACTCGGACTTTGAGTCTTACTCAACTTGGTATTGCTTTGGATCGGTAACTCCCCTTTCTTGGAATTCTCCATACTAAAATGCTTTAGTACCTTATCCAAGTAAGTATTCTGACTAAGTCCTATTTGTCTTTTACTCCTGTTTCTCAATATCCTTATTCCCAGAATATAGGCAACCTCTCCGAGGTCCTTCATAGCGAAACACTTCCCAAGCCAGGACTTAACCTCGTGCAGGGTCGGGATTTCATTTTCTATGAGTAGTATGTCATCGACATACAATACGAGGAAGCTAAATATACTCCCACTGGCTTTGACATATACACATGACTCATCCTCGCTTCACAGGAAACCAAACTCTTTGACTTTCTCGTAGAAACAAAGATTCCATCTGCGAGATGCTTGTTTCAATCAAAAAATGGATTTCTTAAGCTTACATACTCTATTAGGATGCTTTTCATCGACAAAACCCTCTGGCTGACTCATGTAAACATCGTCAGCCAACTTCCCATTAATGAAAGCGGTTTTGGCATCCATCTTCCATATTTGATACTCATGAAATGCAGCAATGGCTAGCATCACCCTCATAGACTTTATCTTCGCAACCAGTGAGAAGGTATCATCATAGTCAACTCCGGGAGTTTGAGTAAATCCCTTCGCAACCAATCACACCTTATAAGTGTGTACTTTCCCATCCATTTCGGTCTTCTTCTTGAAGATCCACTTGCACCCGACCATCTTACGACCTGGCACACTGTCAACCTAATTCCAAACTTGATTGTCATACATGGACTGAATCTCGCTGTTTATAGCCTCTTTCCACTTCACATACTCTGGGCCTGCCATGGCATCCTTATAGCTATTAGGTTTGTCCAAATTTACTAGCGTACTATCACTAATAAACGTATCCCCTTCAGTAGTAATATGGAAACCATAAAACCGGGGTGGAACACTAACTCTATCAGAATGTCTAAGAGGTAAGGACTTGTCAATTGGTTCAAAAAGAGTTTCCTCCTCTGGTTGAGCGCTAGTGTTAGAGGTTCCTTCATCATTTGATTCTTGAAGCTCTTCGAGATTGATTTGCCTCCCACAGTCTCCTTGGCTTATGAGTTCTCGCTCTCGGAAAACCCATCTCCTCACAATGAAGACAACATTGTCACTCGGTCTATAGAAGAGATAACCAAAGGACTTCTGTGGATAACCGATAAAAATACACCGCTCACTACGAGGTTCAAGCTTGTCATGAGTCTCTCGTCTTACAAAAGGCTCACAACCCCAAAACTTGATATGTGCCAACGAGAGAGCTTTCCCTGTCCACATCTCATGAGGCTTTTTGGCAACCTTCTTTGTAGGAAGTAAGTTAAGGATATGGGCGGCAGTCTCTAAGGCATACCCCCAGAGTGAGATAGGTAGCGAAGCACGACTCATCATGGAACAAACCATGTCTAGCAAGGTTCAATTACGCCTCTCAGGCACACCATTCAATTGTGGTGTCCTAGGTGGCGTCAATTGCGAAACGATTTCGCATTGCTTGATGTAGTCGTGGAATTAAAGACTAAGGTACTCTCCACCTCGATCGGATCGAAGCATCTTGATTTTCCTGCCCAACCGATTCTCCACTTCTTTCTTAAACTCTTTGAACTTTTCAAAGGTTTCTGACTTGTGCTTGATTAAGTAGATTTACAATCTGCTAAAATCATCGGTGAAAGTCACATAAAAGCGGCTCGTATCCCTTGTGGTGGATCTAAAGGGCCCACACACATCGGTGTGTATGAGATCTAATTAACCCTCATGCCTCCCACAAGTACCAATGAAGGATGACTTAGTCATCTTTCCAAGTAAACAAGATTCGCACACGTCATCGTCCCTAAGGTCGAATGACTCCAATACTCCATCCTTTTTGAGTTGGACTATGCATTTCTTGTTGACATGTCCAAAATGACAATGCCACAAGCATGCTTTATCCAAACTATTAGAAGAATTGATACACAACACATCATTTGCTAAATTGTCTACAACCATCACAGTTTCATATATTCCATTACAAGGAAATGCTTCAAAATAGAAAACACCATTAAGAAAAGAATTAATAGAACCTTTTTCATTACCAAATGAAAATCTAAATCCTTGTTTATATAAACCATGAAAAGAAATGATGTTTCTTTCCATTTCTGGCGAATAGCAACAATTATTCAACTCTAGTCCTAACCCACTACTAAGCACTAAAGAGTAAACTCCAATCTTGGTGACAGACGACGATCTTCTATTCCCCATGATCAAGTTTGTCTTCCTATTCTCCACATCCATATTTCTTCTTAGGCCCTGCAAATGAGAACAAATTTGAAAACCATATCCTGTATCAAGAACCTAAGAAATAGCATGCGATGAGTTATTAGATTAAATAGTATAAATACCTGCGAAGGATGACTTGATCTTTCCATCCTTGATATCTTGCAGATACTTCAGGAAACATCGTTTCCAATGCCCCTTCTCATGGCAGTAGTAGCACTCTGCATCCATTGAGTTGGAGGTGGGTGCAGCGGGACCAGCCTTCGTTCCACTAGAAGAGGTGCCATCATGGGACTTTCCCTTATGGTGGCTCTTGGAAGGAGCCTTCCTCTTCTTACCCTTCCCCTGCCCAATAGCCAAGACGGGAGCAGCAGTATGAGTTGATGCAACAGATTTTTCCTTGAAGTTGCTCTCAGCAATCCTCAACAGGCCTTGAAGCTTGCTCAACGCGACCTCCTCTTTGTTCATGTGGTAGGTCATGCGGAATTGGTTGTAGCAAGGAGGTAAGGAGTGAAGAATTAGGCCAATCGCCAACTCCTCAATGAAGTCCACATTTAACTTCTGCAGGCGGTCGACATATCTCTGCATTTTCTGCAGATGAGTAGTGACAAACTCTCCGTCTCTCATCTTGGTTGTGATCATCGAATTGATGATCTCATACCTCTCTTGCCTCGCACTTTAAAGGTACTTATCCATCAAATCTTGATGCATTTTGTAGGGGTAGAAGTCCTCGTAGGACTTTTGGAGTTATGTCGTCATAGTAGCGACCTTGATGCAATGGACTTTCTTAGTATCTCGCTCGTGGGCCTCAAAGGCAGCAATCTCCTCGGGAGTATCAGTGTTGATGTTCACCTCCTTCAGCTCCTTGTCAAGGACATACTCCTTGTCCTCGTAGCGGGGTAACCGTTCGGATGTTACGAATCCAATCATTAAAATTGGTCCCATTGAAGATCACCCTCCCACAAAAATTCATGAGTGAGAAAGAGCCTGAAGACTTCAAGCCTGAAGCGTTATTTGATTTTGACATCTTAAAAAGAAAAGAGACAAAGTTTGATTAGATAAGAATCCCCAATTAAACACCCAAATGAGAAATTCGGGCCAGGATCCAACAACATTATTCACAACTTAAAAGAGGGATGTCGTAATTTAAATTGAAAATAATTTGAAGGTAAGTGAATAACGATTCACTAATTTCCACCATGAAAAACGAAAAAGAATTAAGTTTTAAATTTATTGAAACTCCTAGATCTTTTGAGATTCATTGAACTTTTCAATGGCATGTTTAAATCTCGATATGCCCGTTAAGTTTGTGATAAGGATACTGAGGATCACAAACAAGGTGTGAATAACCATGTGAATGTACTTGGTGCCATCGATGTTATAGTCACCTAATCAATGTACCGGTTACCCACACACGCTCCATTGATCTATGACAAACAACGAGTCACCCTTTTCCACATTTTCCAGACACAAACTAGTGTGTCGGTTAACCACACACGCTCCACTAACGTCTTTGCAAGGGTACAAAGTGTAATTCTATGGAATATCATCATATTCACATTTTTCCTAAAGTAACAAACATTGGGAATTTTATAAAAAAAACATTTAGTTTCTTTATTAATCATTATACTTTTAAAGAGGAATTTAGTTGCCCTATCATACCCGTTCGGCTAACGACCTTCCACCAATCAAGGCAACAGTGGGTGAGAGTGGACACCCATTAAACTGCAATTTTATAGGCAACAACCTTATACCCCCCCCCCCCCTCTTATAGATCGGCTTCGTGAATGAGGCCTACTAAAGATAAGACTAGCATTTATCTTATACGTATATAATAATTATTCCTATAATATTATAATAGTATAGGGGTGAATTTTAAACATGTAAAATTCTAGGGTTTGGAATTTAATTATTTTTAAAATTAAACTTTCAATCAAAATTTAAATTCAAAAACTTGAGGGCTAGTTTTGAAACATTTCAAAACTATCTAGATCAAAATTCAAATAATATGATTAAACAATTAATTGGTGATTATCTAATTTTCACCTAATCCAATTTCATGCAAGATAATTGATCAAATAATTCAAATAATTAAAATTTATCAAATAGTGTACTAATTATCTAATTAAATTTTAAATATCTTTTATTTTGACAAAGATAATCACACAGAATCAATAAAATTCAGATTTTATTAATTAAGAACAATTATGGTAATTATCCCAAGTCAAAATAAGCAAAAATCTCGAAATTCCCTCTGTCTAACTCCCCGAATCGCCGAGTCCCTTAAATAACTTGCCGAGTTCATCTAAATCGTCGAGTTCACTATGGGACTCGGCGAGTCTGTCAGGCCGAAGGCAAGAAAATCGATTTTAAGCAATGAACAAAAATACAATGCATCAAATACAATAGAAACGAAACAAGAGTCTAATACCACTGATGGGTTTTGAGCAAAAGAACATTCCTATGTGCACATGAAAACCCTAAAACTTTGGATCTAGGTTTCTCTATTGTACATGCAAATTTATCCAAAGCTTGTAAATCCTAAACTAGCATACAACAAAATAATTGAATATAAAATAGACAAGTTAGATGAATAACTTGATTGTTGAATGTAGATCTTGAAGCTTTGAGATCCTTAGCACCCTAAATGTTGTGCCTCAAATGAATCACAAACACCAAAAGCAATTGGATGAAATAAGAGTGAGAGAGAAGGGAGAGGGAAAAATCGGCTCCAAGACTTTTAGGGTTAAGGTGTAGCCGAATTGTCATGCCCAAGGGGTCTTTATATAGGTGTCAAAATTAGGGTTTCAGTCATTATCCTTATCTGGTTACTTAGACACCAAGCAACCCATAAGATAACTCTAGAACCCCCTTTGGACGAATTCCTTAAGGCCTTATCCTTAGAATTCATCCACCCTATCATTCAACTTTGCAACTATCAGATAATTTCAAATTCAGTCCCCTTAATTCAATTAACACTAGTACAAAAATGACCTACGGTCACATTTTCCGAAATTATATAGATAATCAAAACTTTAACCACACTTAATTATACCAAATGTGACAAATATTAGTCACACTCCAACACTGAGGCCATAGGTCACAATCAGCCACATGTATTGATTATCATTGTCATAGCTTTTTTTTTATAAGAGACAACAGATAAACATATTGTGACATGAGACAATTGTATGTGTGTTTATAAACAACTGGTGACTTTTTAGACACATAGCAGACAAAGTAGCTAAAAGGTGATACATATGGTCACACTAAATATTTGTGTGTCCGTAGGGCTGTTCTGTAGTAGTTGTACTTAGTAAACGTAAGAAAACAAGTTAGTATTGTTTGTTTATGGGCATGTACCTTTTATCTAAATACGATGAATTGAATTTAAGAAGAAACTTGTGAATTTAGGTAGCATTTAGTTATGATTACAGTTATTATATGTGTCTATATGTAAATATAGTTATAAAAGAACAATAATGTGTGTCAAAATATGATGAATTGGCTTTAAAAAAAACAAATATTGTGAGTGTAAGTTGTATTTGGCTATGTTTACAATTATTACATGTGTCTATAAGTAAATCTAGTTATAGAAGAAATATAATGTCTGATCAGTATAATTATACTATGGTCAATGAATGTGTGGTTATAATTATGTAATGGTCATTCTTTTTATACTAGTATATGTCAAGATTTAAAGAATAGTCTCATAAAACGAAAATATGTTGTTGTAAGTCTTTATTGGTGACTTATTAATGTATTTTGTGCTTTGTCACCAAAATCCTCCACAATAATAACATCTTTATAATATTAATTCAAAAAGTTACTTTTAATGGTTTATGGTCATATGCCTTTTATTATGTATGTCAAAAAATGATGAATTGGCTACATCAAATGACTTTTGGTTATATATCAATTTGACTTTGGGACTTATTTTTGTCAAATAACAGTTGGAATAATGTGAACATGAACAAAACAAATGGTTAAAATTGCATCTGAGGGCTCCTTTAAGTCCACCAAAATACCATCTTGAAGTGACATAAATCGTTACTACGGTCTAAACCAATTTCTACATCCAGAATCCCCAAAAAAAGTGAATGACCATATTACTTTTTGCAGTAAATTAAAATTGTCCCTATTTTCTTATATTCCATTTTAGAGATGAAAATCCAAACCAAAATAGTGTCACCAACAATAGCATTTATCTTTAAAATGCACCTTTTCAACTTCTAATCACACAATAATCGGTTAAATATGTTTAAAAAAAATCAAATCTTCAATCATATAACGTATAAAAAAGAGGATTAGAAGAGTTTGGCTCATGAACACGAATTCTAGACTTCTATTTACTACTTTTATTTACTGTTACTTGGTTCACCAACACCACTATTCTAGACCCTTTGATTCTAGTTCTTGATCCTTTATCACCAACTGATTGGCTAATGACCGAAGCACCCATGGTGGTACCATTGTATCTGTTTGCAAGTGGTTAAATTAAGTATGGTCCAGGTTGACTGATGTATGAAGAGTAATGTAGTGTTGGTGTCATATTGACCATAATGGCTCTTTCATAGATCCAACCATAGTTTCTGCTCCAAATTACTCTATCAATACCTTCCAGCATTTTCAATCATCCACTTCCACTAGTTCACCATAATCGATATCTAAATAATATAACAAACTGAATAAAGCAACAACAACCAAATAATTAATCTTAAAACCAATCATCACCTTACCAGTTTCCTTGATGTAGATGCTCCTTACCAATTACCAACAAAATGAAGAAAAAAATAAATAGGTTTGTCACTTCGAATGATGATTTCTAAAGGGGATTTTGTAAGCCTTGACCTGATAAGACACCTCATGCTTAGATTTTAACAATCAAACAATAAACTAACATAAGGAAACAGAATCAACGACAACATACTTATGATAAAATAAAAATTAAAAAACCCATTTCCTACATTCAAATTTTCAGAAACAGACATCCTTCTTTAAAGTAATCCAATAATGTTAAATTTCTAGAAAAAATTCAACTAAATAATCTACAATATGTAGTTATAATTTTAATTATGTTTTGAGGATTATACTAATAAAATGGAGAGAGACAGAGAGAGAGAGAGACTAATGTCATATCACACAAGTAGAGAGATTGAAAGCAACTTACATGGACATGATCATGTATCCCAACCATAGACTTCTCTTGGTTTGAAGAAAGCATATATCTAACAAGATTCTGTGTATTATCGTTCATATTTTTTCCCTCATCAACATCCTGTAGAGGAAACAACAGTGCTTACTGTTAAAATGAAGCCAGGAAATCACCAAACTATATCAAAAAATCAGATTATAAGCGTCATTGATTCCAAAAATAGTCATGTGATTAAAATTTAAGTGCTTTATTGATTCAAAAATAATATCATCAGCTTATCACGAGGAGCACAAACCAGGAAAAAAGTGGGATTCCAAACCAGAAATTGGGATCAAGAATTGAACTGTAGATTCAAAATCATACAAGAAAGTCATATGCTTCATCAATTTCAGATATAAAACATCATGTATAGATCCAAGAGGTGTAACCAAGTAAATAAATTCGGACTTACTAGATGAAGAAACAGTAGTCGTTGTCGCGATAGGAAGTCTGGAGCAAAGATCGGGGAACGATTGTCGGTGTGGGAGATCGGAGAAGGGTCACAACTCTTCTCCCTGATGAACATTATGAAGGAGCGTGTCAGGGGAATCGGTCTAACGACATGAACAAGGGTGTTGCATGTATTGGGGGAGAACAAGGGTATTTTGGTAATTTTAATTTAAAAATCAAAAGCTATTAGTGGGAACTAAAAACATTTATTTTGGAGAAAACGTTTTAGGGGGGAAATGAAAATTAGGTTTTTGGAAATAATTTTTGTTTTTAAATTTTGATTTATTTTGGATTTAGGAAGAATATATACATTTTAATATTTAAAATATTTCATACCACCAGAAGTGATTGTGGAGATGGAGATGGTGTGGCCAACCATTTGTAATGTCATCGATGTGTGACGAAGACAGAAATCGACCACTGGATAGATTACAGGTTGATATTTGTGGGTATATTATGTAAAGGTTAAATTATAAAGAAACTCATATATTTTGATGCTGAGACAAGGAAGTAAAAAACTGGAGTGATAATTTGGTCAAACAAAAAGATATCTATTAGGAAATCTGATCGCAATATTCGCACCTTGTAAATTATATTTATCGCATTGCTTCCTCTTCTTGGGTTTTCGACGATGGTTGATGTTGCTATGGTTGAGGCTAAATGAAGGTGTTTAGGTTATGAGAGATGTGTATTGGTTTATAGGCAATTTCAAAGGGAGAAACTCAATCTATTTGTTTTTAAGGGGGGGGGGGGGGGGGGGAGGGAAGTTTTTGATTTTGTTGATATCAAGGAGGAAAATAATTAAAAATGAAAATTTGAATTTTTCTCTTTATAATTTAGTTTTATTATTATTATTATTATTTATCTATATTATTATTTTAAACTAATGTATATGTTTTTACATCTATCATGATATTTAAATTTTATATAAGGTTATTTTTTACAAGTGTTTGTATGTATGGATATTTGTATGTGTAAATATATGTATGTGTATGTATATGAATATATGTATATATATATATATATGTATATGAATATGTATATGTATATATAATGTATGTGTATGTATATATACGTATGTATGTGTATGTATATGAATATGTGTATATAATGTAAGTATATGTACATATATGTACGTATGTGTATGTGTATGTGTATGTGTATGTGTATATCCTAAGCCTAAGCCTTAATTCCTAAATCATAAACCCTAAGACAAGATCTAAACCATAAGCCTTAAGTATGAAGCCTTAAGCCCTAAACGTTAAGCACTAAGCATTAAGCATGTACTAAGCCTTGAGCCTTAAGACCTAAGACATAAGCCTCAAGCCATAAGTCTTAAGCAGGCATCCCCAAACCCTAAGTCTTAATCCCTAACCATTGAGGCATATGACATAAGCTATAATCCCTAAACCCTAAGCCTTAAGCTCTAAGTCATAATCTGTAATCCCTAATCCACAAGCGACTAGACATACGTTATAACAGTTAAGCCTAAAGTTGTAAGCCTTTATCCTTAATCCATAAGCCATAGGTTATGTGCATTATGCCATAAGCCTTAATCTATAATCCATAAACCCTAAGCCCTAAGGTATAAGCCTTAAGTTGTAAGGCTTATGGTTAATGCCTCATGGATTATGTCTTAAGGCTTATGGTTAATGTCTCATGGCTTATGTCTTAAGGCTTATAGGTTAGGGCTCATGACATAATGGATATGGGTTAGGGCTTGGGGTTTATGGCTTAAGGTTTATAGCTTAGACTTAGATTTTATGGATTATGGGTTATAGTTTAGATACTATGCCACCCATACTTATACCACCCACCCTACCCCACATCTGCAACCACACTCCATTACCCATCTACTCTCACTCCATATAACCTAAAAGACCTATACATAGACACACGTACTCCACACCAAAATGCTTACCCTATACCCACATATTTACCCTACCATATATGTACACTTATCCGCCCATTCCTACAAGCCCACACTAATGCTTACCCCACCCCACCTTTACAACAAACACCCTACCCCCACAAACCCACACCAACATATATCATATCCCACATCCACCTTCACACCACACACCCTACCCGCACACCAACCTCTCATACTTATATCCATTCCTACACTCATATCCTTACCCTACCCTTACACCCCATCCAACCTTACCCATCCAGCTCATCCACACCACTCTAACATCAATGTCCACATAGAATCGTGACCCATCCACATAAGATATGACTTCTTTAATAACACACAATATATAAGTTTTATTTTATATATTATTAAAAAATTAATATTTTGCTTTAAAAAATGAATATTGTTGAGAATCTATATGTAAATTATTATGATTATAAATAAGATAATTTTGGTACACCTAAATACATTTTTATATTTTAGAATTTTAAATTATCAAAGAATTAAATATTTAATTCCCTCTTATTCCAATTTTGAGAAGTTTGCCCCCCCCCCCCCCAAATCGCATAAGATTAATTTAATCCCAAAAACCTTTAAACCTAATCTATTATTTTTCTCTCCGTCACATGCACAAAGGATACCTCTTACCCCCTGTTCACGATGATGACATCGTTGAGCCTTCAATCGATAGTCAGATTTAAGATTTCGACTGGTGGTGGTGGATCGATGCTAACATTCAACCATCATGGACTATGTGAATACTCTGTTAGACTGAGAATTATATAATAATACTAGGCCAAGGGAAATCGGGATGATGCATAAATTGATAATTTCCAGTCGAGGTCATCAGGTTCCTTCACCGTCTCTCGTTGTTGATCGTGTCTCCATTGCCCTACGTCGTCATCATTATTATCGGTTATCTCTATCCCACCATGTACGCCTATATAAGGTATCACTGTTTTTTATTTTTCTTATTTGATTATAATATCGATTGTCTCTATCCCACCATGTACACCTGTATAAGACGCCTCTTATACCCTTTACACGATGACGACATCGTCGAGCCTTCAACCACAGTGAGATTCAAAATTTTTACTTCTACCTCAAGACTTATGCCACGGGCTTCCATCCAACCCTGTAAGTAAGTTAATAGCTAAAATATACATCTGATTCTTAGCTTCTTGGTTTTTCTGTTTGTAGATAAGGGAAGCGGGTTGATGTCTGTTGGATTTGTCAAGTCTTTAATCATATTTTGAATTATTGATTGAAGTTTAATAATTTTCCTATGATGGTGACATCTTTTATGAGAGATTTCTGCCATTTGACCTTTTTACCCCTTTCAGATATCTTGTTTGATGACAACCCTTGATGCTATTAAGTTGTTTCCCTGTTATGATGTTATTTGGTTTTTTTTGTCATATGATGGTTTTGACTACTTTCCCCATGTCGAATTATTGTTTTTCTCTGGGTTTCCTTTTTCGTGCTAGCTTTGATGGTTTTGGGCTTGGTTATGCCTATTGATGTTGTAAGCTTAGTTGTGCTCGCTTCTAGAAAAATGATGTTTGGGTATATTTACCTTTTGTTTTGATAATTTAAGCTTTTTACTTTTTACCCCAAATGTTGTGGTTGGTGTAAACAAATCACAATTGTGGGTGTCTTAAGGCCTGTTGATGTTAACATTTATGAGCCAGGTAATTGTCATTCACTTTTGGTAAACTTTATTCAATGAAAAAGACTAATGTTGGGTTGGTTGCTTTTTACTTGTGTTTTTGTAGCACTTGAAATGTTGCATGCTTATGGATTTAACAAAATGGAGAAAGTTAGATTAACTTTAGTCTTCTTGATTAACATGATCTCATTTTTGTTAACCTGCATCTTATTTTTATGCAAGTAAGGTGTTTAATTAATCGGCTCAAAGAATCTGACTTATATGTATATGGGTTTATATTGATATATCTTGTTGCTAGGTACCTTGATTTCAATAAATTTTATTTCTTTGGTTGAACTTGATGATTACCGTAAATTGTGTTGTGTAGCTTGACTTTGGTCACATTTTTCTTACCTAAACTTTTTATATATTTTTTAGGCCCTAAACAACCTTAGCTACGGAAGGTTCAACTATCCAAGAACTGGTAAAGACATCTTCTTTCCTTATGTGAATTGCAGGTATTGTTTGTGTGATGATTTAAGAAATTTTTATCAACAAAATTTGTGGATTGTAATCTAAGAACAATATAAACGGATGGATAATGATTCATTTGTTCTAAATATATGTATTATAAGCTAATTATTTTAAATAAATGGATCATGATTCCACTTGACCAAATTATCATTAAAATTTTACCTCTAATTAATAGTTTTTTATTATAAAATATATGAAGTGTGCTATTTATCTATTTTTTAAT